>NC_056706.1:2890872-2905872 GCF_018831695.1 Puntigrus tetrazona | reverse complement strand
TGTTGGAAAGAATTCTTAAAAAGAAATGAATACTTCAGTTCGTTAAATTCACAAGAATGCGTTAAATTGAAATTAAAGACATTTATAGGACTAAAAAGGTTTTTTTTTTTTTTTTTCAAACAAATGCTATTTTCTGAACTATTTACCTGAAAAATGTATCACCGTTTCCACAAAATTATGAAGCACCGCAATAATAATCAGAAATGTCTTTTGAGCAGCAAATCAGCATATTAGAGTTATTTCTGAAAAATCAAGTGACAGAGGAGACCGGGGTAGACTTTTTTTATGTCCAGGTTGTAGTTTTTCTTTCTTTTATAGAGTAAATGCCGCGTAAATGTTTTTACAGTAGTTTTAGCATAATCGTGGCCGAACTGTTCTTTAGATATTTAAGATCGATCTTGTAATGCATGCATTTATTTACTTTGTTTCGTTTAATCAATATATTCTTTCTTATTTAGTTGTGTCATCAGAAACAAAATGTCGCAGTCTGGAGAAAAAGGAAAGGTAACTATTTAGTTCGTAGTCACTATAATTAAGTCACTGATAATGATTTTTCAACTTCTGGCTAAATCTATTGTTGTTGTTGTTATTATTATTATTCCATCTGGTGCTGCAAAAGTCGCACACAACATTTCTATATTCAACTTTACTTGTGTGTTTCTAGTTCCCTGATGCTGCAGGATATGTGGGGTTTGCCAACCTGCCCAATCAGGTTCATAGGAAGTCTGTGAAGAAAGGCTTTGAGTTTACGCTGATGGTTGTAGGTGAGCAGCGTTTAAACGCACGCGTGAACTCAGACAGACACACACTGTGCTTTTAACCCGCTGTTATTTGTCCCTTTAGGAGAGTCTGGTCTTGGTAAATCGACCCTGATCAACAGCCTCTTCCTGACTGACCTCTACCCAGAGCGCTATATACCTGGAGCGGCAGGTAAAACACACACACACACACACACACACACACGGCTCTCCCGAGGTCTTCATTATCTCTACAGGATATTGTGTCCAAGACTGATCTCATCCCTAGCATCCACGAGAAAAGCCTCTTTAGATGAACCTCATTTTGACCCGAAAACTTTGTTACCGCTCACACGTAAAACTGTCTGAACACCATTAAACGAGATAGCGAAATATCAAAGAATGCTTTAATTGCGAGGTTTCTGCTGGTCTGCGACCAAAAGCCGTAATTCACCTTTCCACAAATCAAGTTTTAAAAAGCTCTTAAATCAGGGCAGCGAAGTCTACACTTCATTACGTTCATGCCTAGAATAAGAACAAATATGTCAGTAGGGTAAGATGAGTTATTTTCCCTTTAAATTTAATTTATGTGGTCTTAAAAGAGTCTTAAATTTACCTTCGTAAAAAACAGACAAGCACACTTTTCACAATTTTTCACTACATAACACTTGTGTTGTACTAATGTATATATTATATATGATAAGACATGATATGATATGATATGTGAACCTGGAGCACAGTTCAAAATTATAGATTTTTTTTACACCAAAATCATTTTAATTCATTTTAAAAATCATAAAGATCATTTTCCATGAGGATATTTTGTACATTTCCTACTGTAAATATATCCTAGCAAACCGTACATCAATAGAAAGCTTAATTATTCAGCTTTCAGATGACATAAATCTCATAATTGACCCTTATGACTGGTATCGTGGTTCAGGGTTACATATAATATAATGTTGTATAATATGATATAATATAATATATTTCACCTAATGCAGTAAAGTAAGATTTTTATTTATTTTTTAATGTGGCTTAAAGTGTCTAAATGCTTTTTCGCATAATATTTTCAGAATATATCGATTGCATATTTAGTCTAATGCAATAATTTAAGGCATTCTTAAAGTGTCCCTTAAGTGTCCAAATGCTTTTTAGCGTAGAGTAATATCATCTTCAGCGTGATGCTGCTCCGGGTGGAATGCAGAACATTTCTGATTTAGATGCTCAATGCATCTAAAATCCCTTCAAATCCCTCCGTTGAGCACTCCGTCTATGAAAGCTCTCTAAAGTAAAAGGTTGTTTTCAAGAAAGTAATCCCATCTGTAGCCCAGGGCCTCCTCCCAAAGGTTCTCAGAAAATGCTCATTAATCTGTTTCACGGCGCATCAATAAATCGTTAGTATTTTTAATTTGGTTCGTCTTGATGCGCCTCCTCAGACGTTTCTCTCTCTCTTTTTTTTTTTTTCTGTGAACTTGCGTGTTTTTGTTCTGATGGGATGTGGTTGCGCTTGCAGAGAAGATCGAGCGCACGGTTCAGATTGAAGCGTCCACGGTGGAAATCGAGGAGCGGGGAGTGAAGCTCCGCCTCACTGTAGTGGACACGCCTGGATACGGCGACGCCATCAACAGCCAGGACTGGTCAGTGTGAGCTAAATCAGAGAAAACCTCTGGAGACATCTTTAAAATTAGTTTATCTAATAAAATTAGTTTATTTTATTATATAATTCAAAAAATTGTACAGTAGGGATTATTTATATATATATATATATATATATATATATATATATATATATATAAAAAAAAAAGAAAAAAAAAAAAATATATATATATATATATATATATATATATATATATATATATATATATATATATATATATATATATATATATATATATATATATATATATATATATATATATATATATATATATATAACAATCTAAATTTGTGGTATTTTCCATAAGCATGATATTAGATTTAGTGTTCATGAGGTCAAAAATATTTTAGTTCATACCAATCAGTATCAGTGGGTGTGGAAGGTGAAATGTCTGTTTTCTGAGGCACATTTATTTCCAAATATGACAGGGTTTTCTTATGATTGTGCCATATGCATTATAATTTTCAGTGTAAATTATTGGTATTAGATAATGACGGATATTTGCAAAGCGCAGTACACCGGTAAATGCATGCTGTTGCGCTTTAAAACATTATACGCTTACATGAGCTAAAAATTTAGTGGCATGTACGATGCTTCCGTGTCGCAGTATTGCATTAGTCCAAATGACACTTTATTACTTTTCATCACTCTTATACAGGACTTAACTCATTTCTTAGTTTTTTGACACATAAATCACACTCCTGTTTGTCATTAGTTTAAATAACCAAACATTAAAACACCTTTTTTGTTGTAAAAAAAAATAAACAAGCACCTGTACTTTTAAAGAAAAATGTTTTGTCATTATGTCACTTAATCTGTAAAACTGTGTCTAATGCACTGAAATTCGGTCATCTTTAAGTATCCGAGTCTCAGGTATAGTTCTTTAGTGCAGAACAGCATTTGGCGAAGATATCTTATCCATTTTAAAAATGCTAGATGGACCACAATGCAATTTTAAAATGCATTTTAGCTTGACTGATGCATATTAGATTTCCCGAAAAGAAAATAATTTGGATGCATCGTGCAAAGATGTCCGTCTCAATATGTCAGGATGTTGCTTTAAAGTTGATGCATTTTAGGATATCATGCTTTCTGTCATCCAACGGATAATTCATAGCACGCTTATTAAAAACTGTTGCTTAAAATAAGCAATAGATCTCAACTTGGCGCCGTTGTGACACATCCCTACTTTTTTTTTTTTTTTTTTTAATGTGTGTTTACTCTTGAGTGCACTTGCATTGGTGCTGCTGTTGTTCTGCATCAAAATTTCCCTGTTTATCATTACAGATGTCTACCATAAAATTATGCCTTGCATATGAATATGACCTCTTTAATGGAAGACCCGACTGATTATTAATTTAATACCCCATGTTTTGTGTCTGTGTATCTGCACAGCAGAGATTATTTACATCATGGCACTTGACTGTAGACTGGAGGCAGCTGTTGTCTCTTCTTGCTCTATTGGTCATTGAGCCTCGCTCAGGAATGCTGGGAACGTCCTGTTTGAAAGAACAATATCCTCCCCGTCTCTCACCCACAGGCTTCTTAGGCTCATAATGAAAATGTGCCATCCACTTTGCCTACCTAGTGCCACATCGAGTCGTTTTTCCTCCAGCCCCTCGGGTAAGGCTGAGGTGTCGAAGACACAGGAGTGGTTTAGTTCTGGTTCGGGGTTAAGTTTAGTTTGATTGAGTTTAGTGTGTGATGTTTAGATAAGACTGGAGACTTCAGAGCAAAGGGGAAGCTGGTGGCGAGACTTTAGAGAACCGAGAGTTGGTTCATATCATGGTCTAAATAAAAGCATAAAAACTTTTTTTTTTACTGTAACATAACAATAAAAAAAAGCCTAAAATATAAAAATATTTGTTAAAATGATTTCAGTTTGTGGCCATTTTAGGTTTTTAGTGCGATGTACTAACGTGATGTAAATAATAAAAATGTAAATAAATATATATATATATTTTTTATTTAAATAGAACCAAAACAACATAAACCTCCAAACTTTACTTGGTAATTTTTCTTATGTTTATTTCATTTGATGTACTAAAAAAACTAACTATTTATATATATATATATATATATATATATATATATATATATATATATATATATATATACAGCATAATAATAAAATAGTAAATAATAAAGTAATAATAAAAACTATTATTAAATAATATAAATATTATTAAAATCTATAATAAGATCTCAATCTTAATAAGTTAACACTGTTGGTCCGTCTGTACTGGACAGGAACCTGTAAACATGATGGCATTTTGGTAAGCTTTTGGACAAAGTGGTTGTTTGTTCGTTTCTAAAGTGCATCCTGATATTTCATGATTAGATTATGGTTTTGTTTGGTTGAGATCCGTATCCGATACTTGTTTAATGCATTAGTTTAATACAATCACAAGCTTTTAAGTCGGAGTGTTTCCTTTCAACTCATTTTGTGTTCTCTGCTTTATTCCCTTGGACAGCTTTAAGACGATCATCCAGTATATTGATAATCAGTTTGAGCGGTACCTGCACGACGAGAGCGGCCTGAACCGCAGACACATCGTTGACAACAGAGTACACTGCTGCTTTTACTTCATCTCTCCGTTTGGACACGGGTAAAACTCCTGCCTTTACTCATCGGTCAATAAAACATGTTATTCGTGCACAAAGTGGCTTTAGCCTTCAATTAAGGCCTGTTTGCAGCAGAAGCGATGCATTAAAGCTACATGAATCACCTACAAAAACCACAGGTGGAACTTACACCAAAACTTTGCACTTTAAAGTCTGTTCAAAAGTGTTGTGAACTGTTCATCAGAAATTATCAGTGCTTTTGTGTTTTTTTCAAAGAAGTCTCCTGCTCATGCAGTAAAAAAATGCAGTAAAATCAAAAACGTTGTGAAATATTTTTAGAATTCAAAATGGCTGTTTTCTGTTTAAATATATTTTAAAATGCAATTTATTCCTGTGACGCAAAGCTTAATATTTAGCGTTACTCCAGATTTCAGTATCGCACAATCTTTCTAAAACGCTGATCATTATGATTTGCTGTTCAAGAAATATTTGTAATTACTATCGATGTTGAAAACAGTTTTTTTTTGCAGAAAATAATGATGCACTTTATTTTGTTATCAGCATTTTTAGATGAATAGACATTTTAAAGGAAAAACATTTCTTTCAAATAGAGATAAATCATAATATTATAAATCGATACCTCTGACATTTAGTTTTACTTTTGATACTGATAAAAATAAACGCATTATAAATGTCTTAATGTCTCTTTTAAACAATTTGATGCATCCTTCACAAATCAAAAATTAAAAAAAGCCTTACTGACCCAAACTTTTGAATAGTCACATACATAAATTATTTAATCGTTTTTTTTAGATGTAGTTAGAGCAAAGTCATTCTCATTCACATCTTTATTTTTATTAAAATAACATTTTAATATCTGATATAGAAATCTTTAGTAACATTAGAAATGTTTTTGAGCAATTTCATGCATCTTTTCTTGATTTGTGCTTCTGTGTGCTTGTTTTTTTTTTTTTTTTTTTTTTTTTTTTTTCCAGCCTGAAGCCTCTGGATGTCGAGTTTATGAAGGCGATCCACAGCAAAGTCAACATCGTTCCTGTGATCGCCAAAGCCGACACGCTCACGCTGAGAGAGAGAGACCGTCTCAAGAGAAGGGTGAGGATAAGCGCAACTTAAAATTGTTTGACGACAAACCACACAATAAAAGCATTATTTCCGGTGTCGATTTAAAGCTTTGTGCTTTTTGGGATAATGCTAAACGCGTTTTTTGACCGCCGCATTGAGCGTTTGCTGATCAGATGGTGCGTTGCTTTATCGTTGGGTGTGTACATGCATTCATGCGTTCATGCATCGTGACATTCCCGGCAGTCTGGGGTGGACACAAGCGTAGACATGCACTGTATGCGCTTTAGTGAGCAGTTCTCCGTGGACAATGGTGTTCTCCTTGTGAAGTCTGCAGATGTTTCCCTTTGACATAGGCAGAGAATGGCTCACCCGCTGGACTGTGTCTGAAGCGGGGTCAGGTGCGTGTCGACCTGCACGCTTCGCGTCTTCCTGCTGATGTGCTCCGCAGGTTAAGCGGGACGGTGATTATGTGGCTTTGGGACGTTATCTGTAGTCCCACAGGAAGCTCGCACAGATCAACTTCAGCACTGGAGCTTGTTCAGCAGTTTTGCTGCTGTTTTGAACACAATTACGTTAATGATCGCAAATGGTGGAGGTTTATTTTGCCGCCGTTAGAATAATACTCCGTCTCTGTTTAACGTAAAACTTTCAGTTTCGTTATTACTTTATTGCTTGTCGCTACGTTTGTAAACAAAACACGATTGTGAGCACTTTGAAGTATTGTTCAGGTAAATGCATTTTTATAACTACTAACATTTTGGGGTAGGAAAATAATTAATGTTAAAATGAATTTTTTTCCTTCTTGATTACTTCAGCGTCACTTGATCCTTCAGAAAAAAAAAATAAATATATATATATGTCATTATTTTTAGAATTTTTAAATATTTTTTTATTATTATTGGATTTAAAATTTGTGTGTGTCTGTGTGTATATATATATATATATATATATATATATATATATATATATATATATATATATATATATATATATATGTGTATATATATATATATATATATATATATATATATATATATATATATATATATATATATATATATATATATATATATATATATATGTATGTATGTATGTATGTGTATATATATATATATGTGTGTGTGTGTGTGTATATGTGTGTGTGTGTATATATATATATATATATATGTGTGTGTGTGTGTGTGTGTGTGTGTGTGTGTGTGTGTGTGTGTGTGTGTGTGTGTGTGTGTGTGTGTGTGTGTGTATATATATATATATATATATATATATATATATATATATATATATATATATATATATATATATATATATATATATATAAAATCGATTTCACCTTATTGTTTAGGTGAGTTAAAAAATCTGATTAAAAAATGTATTATCTTCAAATAAAACTTCAAAAAACTTCAAAAATAAATGATATAACATCATAGTTTTAGAATTATAAAAATACTGCTTTTACAGTTTTAGTTAGCTATGTTGTGTTAAAACTTCAGACTTGTAACATGGTTGTCATTTAAATCAGCAACATGTAACTTGGTTAACTATAGAAGTAACCTTATTACTAAAGAAAAATGTGTTCTATAGTCCTTGTGCCTTTTCCTGTAGCTCGGCATGTTGCACATGATAAGATTTTCCATGACAAAGAAGACGTAACGAGACCGTAGTAAGACCTCCGTCTTCATTCACTAACCTAAACCCCCAGACACCTGCTGATCAGTGACGTTCACTAGTAGTAAAGCCCAGTAGTTACAGAGCTCTTCTCATTAATGTACTGACGTTAGGTCGTTCTGATTAGTCATCCCAATTGACCTCTGTCAGCGTCTTTTATGTGTGTGTTCTTGCTTGTAAACATCGCCTCATTACTGAAAATGGTCGTTTTTAGATAAGACTGATGGAATCTAGGCCACATCCTGCGTTCGGTGCCTGAACATCCATCTTAAACCGCCTCCAACGCCAGCCATTTCTGAATGCCCCAAAGAGATGCCCCAAGCCCGTGTGTGCGCTCTTTGCTCCACGAATGTTGGCTTTTCGGTTCGATGCAATTATTTAAAGTAGAAAAAGTTCAAACAAACAGTGCACCAGTGCACTTCTTTGATGGCTCAGAAAATCGCAGGACTTCATAACCTGTGCTGGTCCATTTTTAGACGTGGCTTTGGACACTGAATGCTTGTATTTTTAGTAGTTCCTGTTATTCGCCTGCTCCTTAGATGCCATTTTTCTCTTCCTGCGGTTAATTTCAAAACACATTTTGATCCACATTCCCACATTGCTGTGTTTATTAATGCCCGTTTTGTTGTTTTAAAGGAAGAGTTCAGCAGAAATAAAGCAAAAAAACTCACTGTACTCGTTTTAAAAAGGGCTGTTAACTTATTGTCTGTACTATTTATACATTATATTCCATACGCAGCTGTTTTTTGAAAGGAATCATTTCATTAATGAGTTTTACAAGTTACAGTAAAGTTACAGTAAAGACTATAATCTTACAAAATAATAATTTTTCAAATAAACGCTGTTCTTTGTACTCATCATAGAATTCTGGAAAATAAAATGTCAGTTTTCACACACACACACAAAAAAATCTGCTTTTAACATTGATAATAATTAAATGTTTAAATTTTAAATTAAATTTTTGGGCTTGATTTTACTGTATTTTTGATCACATAAATGCAGCCTTGCTGAGCATAAGACTCAAAAAATATTTAAAACCTCATTTTTAATTATCTTTCTTCGTGGAACATCCCTAAATCGGGGTCTTTATTCGTAATAATAATAAAAACTGCATTTGCATGTTTGTCCGAACCGTTCTTTTAAACTATTCCCATTACTCTGCTGAGAAACCCAAGACTACTTGAAACTTGATTGTTTCGATCTTAATTTTAGGAAATCGCTCCCTCGAACCTGAATGTTAATGTGAATGAATTGGAGGAAGTTTAACGCTTGTTCTTTTCACTGGTACCTCCACGAATACTTGAATCCTTTTATTTTTTTGGCATTATCAGAAAAGGACGAACACACCCTTCAAATTTTTCTCTACCTCATATTTTCCCAAGAAGACCGAGGTAAACTTTTGGATGCGACGCCAAAGTGCAAGTCAGCAGTTGAGTATTTCCCGCTCCCGTTCATGATGCCGGCGAAGGTTCCCAAAATCCTGCCATGGGCTTGACAAATGACCCATTGTGTCCTCGCGGCCTGACCGATATTTATGTTTGATTTTCACCCTCGCTTTCTCACCGTGATAGCTTCGCTCTCGTTCTCTCACAGGGCCCTCTGCGATCTTTCTCGCACCATCATGAAAGGGGGAAGCAGCTTGTGCAGAACAATATGGCCTTCCTGTAATGTGTCAGGCCGATTGGCAGGGAAAGCCGGGTCAGCGGTGTGCAGGACTCTTATCTGAGACCAGAGTGAGGTCATAAAACCCTGAAACTTATAAAGTCCTCGAGGGACGCTTAGGTAGCTCTCGCTTCCTGCCGCAGCGGGAATATATACCGAAGAGCAGCAGCAGATCTCGTCCGTGTGAGAAGGAAAGCCCGAAGTGACGCACATCTGGGGCGCGTATTCTCTAGTAGAGTTGAATGCGATTCCCACAGGCCGTATTGTAGGTGCATTGTTGTGTTTATGTGAATTTGAATGTTATTGTTGATGTTTGCCATGCTGCGATCCCCATCACGCTCATATCTCAAGTCTCCAAACTGTCAAAGCTTTCCTCTCTTTGTCCTCTCGGTTGGCTCAATGGGAGAGACGTCCGAGCGCTGCATGCGTGCGAGATCGTGCCCTTGCCAACCGTTACCAGCCTTTTTGTTTTTAAAAACAACAAGTGGGGTCGAAAAGTCTGAGAGCGCGTCTAAACGTGCATCTGTTTTTGTTGTTCAGCAAATGCTTTTAATGCAGCGTTGCAGTTCGGGTGAAAAAGATCAGTTTGAGAATGTCTTATTCGGTCGGAATCGCTTTTGCTTTAAAAGCATAGAAATAGACATTTATGATCATTCTGTGAAAGCAAGAAATTTCGTATATAATGTAGTTAATATTCATGTAATTTAATTATCTGAGTATTTCGTCATTTTATTATTTAAATATTTGATGATTAAATACTTTATATGTAAAACCTGCTTCATATATATAAATAATTTTTTTAATGTATATATATTTATATATATTTTTACATTTTTATATTTATATATATTTATGTATATGTGTATATGTGTGTGTGTGTGTGTGTGTGTGTGTGTATATATATATATATATATATATATATATATATATATATATATATATATATATATATATATATATATATATTATATATATAGCAATTAATATTTTATTTATGTATGTTTTTATGTGACCCTGGACAACAAAACCAGTCATAAGTCACATGGTTATATTTGTAGTTTTTAGCAATATCCAACAATACATGGCTTCAAAATTTTCTATTTTTCTTTTCTAGGATATTAAGCAAAGATCTTATTCCATGAAGATATTTTAATTTTACATCAAGAAATTTACATTTGATTAGTAATATGCATTGCTAAGAACTTCGTTTGGACGACTTTCTCAGCATTTCGATTTTCGTTTTTCGTTTTTTTTTTTTTGCACCCTCAGATTCCAGATTTTCGAATAGTTGCATCTCTGCCAAATATTGTACTATCCTAACAAACCATACATCAATGCAGAGGTTATTTATTCAGCTTTTATATGGCGCATAGATCTTCATTTTGAAATATCGACCCTTATGACTGGTTCGTCGGCCACGTGTATGAACGCTTTTCAATGTTGACTGACCTCACCGTCAGTGTTTATGCTTTTGTGGTCGTCGTCTAAACGCAGGGCTTTGGCGTTAAACGTGTTGTTTACTGTGCAGTGCATCAAACTCGTATTTGTGGTTTGACAGAGCTGTGAGGTCACTTTGTTTTCAAGGCCAAGTCTTCATTCGACATTCGTTATCATGTAACGCTCGAGTGGGGAAATTAAAACTGTGAATATCTCATGGTTTGGGTATGTCCGTCTCCACATTCCTCTTTTAAATGAGGGTGTGGTTATTTATTTGTGTTCTCAGGCAGAATGATTGCATCCTGGAATTGCAGCTCACGCACTCCATATAAAACAATAAATATCCAGTACCGGTCACATACACTTTGAGTGACCATGGCTTGACCTTTATTTAACACTTTAGTTATGTTTTTTTTTTTTTGTTTTTTTTAAAAAGAGTGACCATAAGACTTGTACCACCTACAGTCCTGTTCACAGCGAATCAAAGAAAGAAATGCTTTTAATTTAAAGGAAAAATTCAAACAAACATTTACTTTCATGTTGTTCCTAATCTTCTTAATGCACTTTACTTTTTATGACACGCAATGCATGTTGTTCTAGTCTCACGTTTTAAGTCTTTTAAGCTTAAAGGACATGAAAGCACATACAAAGCTATGCTTAAAAACTGAAATGTAGTGCATAAATCATATAATATACTGTTATGGTTCACATCTGCCCTTCTTAGTCTTGAAAGCCAGTGTAATTCGTCAGGGTTTCTTTAGGTCTTCTGCAAATTAAAGTCTTAAATTTATTTGAGTTAGTTTTAAGTTGCATGTATTGAAAAACGAACAAAAAAGAACACCACCCAGTTTTTTTCTTATTTTCCAATGCAAATACATAAACTAAGTTTGATGCTAAAAATGTGCATGTTTTTTAAGCATTTTCAGTGTGATCAGAAAGTATAGTAAAAGTTATTCCATGTTTAAATTTTTTTGGGGGAGAAAATAATTTTAAAATGCATTGTTTGGAATTCGCCTTTTCTAACTGTTGCTAATGCAACTCATTTAAATTCAGTTCAGTTCACTTCGGTTCGGTCTTTAAATTTTCGACACTTGGTTTTAAAGGGTCTTAAAAAGTCTCAAACTGACCTACACAAAACCTGCAGAGATTTGAACCGTTCTAAATTTCTTCTAAATTGTCATACCTGTTTGGAAAGATAAAGATAATTAAATAATGACGGTTCATGGCATGCATGTTTTTCTTTAAAAAGCGTGCATTTTCTATAATGCACCAACACGTGATGCTGGGAATGAAATACCGAAGCGTTTTTTTTTATCCAGATTGTGCCAATCCTTATCTAATTGTTCGTACTTTAATTGTAGCATTGCTGAAGGCCTCCACCTACACACACACACACACACACACACTGACAGGAATTTGCTGGAGTGAGTGTCTCCTCGTTTCCCGCTGTTTCAGAGACGCCGGATTAACTCCAACCCTGGTATTGACACACACACACACACACACACACACACACACACAGGTCTGAGTAATTGGTCAGTCCTGTTGAGTTTCTTTCAGAATTATATAACCCCTCTGTGTGTTTTTGTGCGAATGAAAGCCTCACGAGCCGCAGGTAGCCAGCGGTCTCATCCAGACACAAGGGATCACAGTTAAGAACTTCACGGATTTTGGGTTCGACACACTTTACTGCTGAATAGTGACTTTTACAGTATTTAATAATTGCTCATACTGCGCCGTTGTGCAATTTTGTCTACGCTACACTAAAAACAAAGCGTTACTGTGTTGGAAAGCCAGTGATGGGTTTAAACCGTGTAAATTCTGCAGGGAGTGGTCGGGTTAAAGGTGCTTATTCATGCTAAAACTTGACTGTGTGAAACGACTGTTTTGCTCCCTCAAGTAGAAGCTCATAATAATTGGTCTATAGACAGGAAAACTATATTTAACTTATTTTGATGTGTTATGTACTTAAATATAGTGCCTGTCCTGTTTGTGGCTCCTATTTTTGTGCAAGTGAACAAATGTTTACAAGCATCTTTATTCAGGAAAACCTATGCATTTAAGGCACAGGCTGTAATTTAGTCATTGCGAGTTTTTACTTGAAAACCGTAATCAGGTTAATTTTGTTTCTGGCCTAGTGCGCTACTTTCCTTTTATATTTAAAGCATTTTTACATTCTCCTAGAGCACTGTGTTTAGGTGCTGGTATTTACATCTGCATTATTTTAACACATTCAAATTTTTTGCTTCTGCATTTTTGCACTGCCCCAATTATTCTGCATCACAATTGTTTTGTGTTTATGGATCCATGCTTTTTTTTTTTTCCACGTCTGTCAAACAGGACTTTTGAACTATTTGGTGCTTTAAAAAATGTGCTTACAAGCTTGGTAACTAAAATTACCAAAAAAAATACATTTTATATATTTTTATATTATATATCACTATTTTTGCCACTTATGTGCAGCACTGTCTTAAAACCTATTTGACATTTCAATTTGGAAACCAGTTTGAAAGGAAACCTTAGCCAATTAGTTTTTTGGATTGACGCACTCATAGATGTTGGATTTAGAGTTTCATTTAAAAGTTTCATACACACAGTCTGTGTTTTTTTTTAATGTTTTTCTCTTCTGCTCACCAAGGCTACCTTTATTTAATCAAAAATGCTGTAAAAACTGTAAAACTGTGAATTGCAATTTTTTCAGCTGGCCGACAAAGCAATATTTTTATTCATTTTCTATTTTTACTTTATATTTTATTGCAGCTTCATTTAAGCTAACAGACATATTTTTTTCAGTAGTTTTACCCTATAAAAAAAGTTAAGAACTTAAACGTTTAAGGCAGCCAGCTTCAGTGGTTTTATTTTTACTTGTATACAGTGAGAAATCTACAGAAATACAAACAAAAACCTGCTCAAGCTGGTTGCCTTTCAATTTTTAGGTTTTCTCAACTTTTGTAGTTTGGTTACCGTCATGCTAACGTATCTTTTGTCAGTTGTGTTGTTACTGTGTTGCCATTTTATGTAAATGTAATTTTGCACATTTTTTACATTTCAGTTGTGCCATTTATTACATTTCATTTTTAATGCTATTCATCCCTTTGATGCAAATCTGAATTTTCAGCATCACCTTCAGTGTCACACGATCCTCAGATAACATTTCTGATTATTATTATCATCAAAAACCGGTGTGCTGCTTCACATTTTCAGGGAAACAGCGTCACATCTTATATCTTCTTTTATTTCTTCCTTCATTCATTTGAAATGCAAACCTTTTGCAGCATTATAAAAGTGTTTACTCTCACTTTCGATCATTTTAATGCATCCTGGCTAAATAAAAGCGTTATGTATTGCATTTAGAAAAATCTTGGCGGATTTGGTTCGCAGCTTGATCGAGCGCTCAGTCCAGCCCACACTCGTACCCGCAAATAGTCCTGCTCCGCAAACACATGGTCACGACTCATAATGTATCCTATGACAAACAAATTACAAGCATAATAAGTGAAACTCGCTTCCTTTTTCGTTTCGGAGCCATGGAGAAACTCCCGTGCCATTGTTCCAGGCCAGACTCCAGGTGTCTCTGCCAGCCTCGTGAACACGCTGCCAACGCAAACACATTCAGCCTCGGAGAAAGACAGGCAGAGCTAATGATTGTGTTGAGGCCTGCGCCGATAAGTCACATTAAGATTCTCGGTGCTGCCTATGGAAAATCCTGCTTTCCTTTACGCTGTGGAGAAACTATTCTCAGCAACTGTGTGAAAGGTCCTTGATGTTGTGCTTGTGCATGTTAACGTTAACGGCCAAAAACAACACGGTCAGAGGGAGGTTGTATCTATGAATTTATTACTTTTTACAACATTTGTGCCGTATCTTGGAAAAAAAAGGGATGAATTTATGGATGGTATGCGTTTTTGACCGTTTCGACACGTTTTGCATATTGATATTGTTCGCTGTGCGTTAATGTTAATTCCAGATTTCTTTTTTTTTATTATTAGAAAAAAATTATTATATATTATCTTTATATTAATATAAAGATTTTTATTAGACTTTCTATTTTTTTGTGCACTTTTTGTGCTTTTGTGTCATCATTGACACACATGTGTATATGTAGTATCATTTAAATACTATTTTTAATTACCTTTTATATCTTCATTAATATTACTTCAATTTTTAGTAAGCGTATGTGCCTTTGTC
>NC_056706.1:2830872-2885872 GCF_018831695.1 Puntigrus tetrazona | reverse complement strand
ATTTTGTGGCATTGCCGTTTTGCTATGACGGAAGAGACTTATTTATTCACGTGCTCTGTTTTTAATCTCTTGCAGCTGAGACGCATGCAGCAAATGATCGCTCAGATGCAAGCTCAGATGAAGATGAAACCAGGCGACGACTAAGTGTGTGTGTGTGTGTGTGTGTGTGTGTGTTTGTGCGTCTATCTGTGTATTGTGGGAACAGGAAATGCCATCTGACCAGAGGTTCCATTATCCTGCCCGTTTCTAAACATTATTTGCTTGTCGAATCCCTAATATTTATCAATGGAGCGTAATGTTAATGTCAACTAATTCATGTAACCACAGCACTATCGCAGCTCCGCCCACACCGATAACCTCACAAACGGTCTGATAACATGTCGTTTAATCGATCGGGTTAGATGCCGTTAATAATAATTTATCTAACCTGTGGTCAATCACGGTTTCATCGACGATGTTCAGCTAGAGACTTTCTGTTTCTGTGTGCCAAACACTCTTTTAAAGCTGCTCGGCTTGTACCGGTCGTGCATCAGACTGGCACACGTTCACCTGATCACCTCGTCAATACTTTATAATATATATTACTTTGAATGCAGATGCATTGGATAAAATGAGAGGACGGCGCGCCGGTAGATGCGCCGGGTCAAGTTTACAGTTTTTAGAAAACGTACCCGTTCGTTGTCAAATTTTAGCTCTAAAAATGAACAGACGCTCTGAAATCATGTGCTTTTTAAATGCATTTGAATCTGCAACCGTGTTGATTTGAGCTGCTTAGGCTAGCTGCTTAGTTCCCTCTAGTGGACTTAAAACACAATCGATTTTTGCCAGGTTGGATTATATAAAGCTAAAACGAGAATTGGACAATCCTGTAGATCATCTTTTTGAAAGGGAACACCGTTAATGAAACGGCGCGACGGATCTTATTTAAAAAGTGTAACTCTAGTAAAATGACGGTAACGTTACGTTTATTGTGGACGCACTGGTTCAGCTGTTGGTTTGTATTTTGATTCACAGAAATGCCTTAAAACTCCATTTAGAAACACGGTGCACACGTTTCTCTTTTATAATTATATTCTAATGGTTTGGGGTCGGTTTTCTATCATTTTTATTGCTTGATTTTCACTTATTTACTACTTAAACATTAGCGTCTAGCGCAGTGATCTTTATTTTTCTTGTTTAGCAGCTGGAACGTTTACGACTGTATGTTTTAAAAGTTCATCTACATGGTACATGGTCTAATAAACGGACTGAAACGCACCTTCACTGCCTGCACATGGATGTCGGAGTCATTTTACAGCAGGGAGTTATTTGCTAATTATTAATGTAATGTCTTCTGTAAACACACTGGTTTTGTTTTGTTGTATTTGTGGTTCAGCCCAGTTATTTTGACTCTGTTATCTCCTGTTTAGGCCTTTTTTTTAAAGCGTTAACACAGTTGTCATTGTGCGGTACGGTAATGCTTACTTCCCTGTTTTACATGTTCCTTTTTGTATTTGCTCATGTTGAGAAATAAATAACTTTCTGAGTCATTTGCTTCAAACTCTTTAGTTTCCCGTATAGGTCTCAGAAATGGTTTTGTAAGTATCATCCATTTCTTTTTGAACACCATTTTTCGCTATAGTTTCATTGACTCCGTTCTATATAATATAATTAATCTATATATTTTTTGTTGTTAAAACTTAGTTTTATTTAATATA
This sequence comes from Puntigrus tetrazona, assembly GCF_018831695.1. NCBI lineage: Eukaryota > Metazoa > Chordata > Actinopteri > Cypriniformes > Cyprinidae > Puntigrus > Puntigrus tetrazona. Next base: position 2,884,175 of record NC_056706.1, on the reverse strand, counting down.
AGTAATTAAAACTATGTAAACATTTATTTTTTGCATAATTTTCGTTGGAAATTTAAAACATCTTTTGTTAAATAATGTAAAATGAAACCAAAATATAACCAAATATAACTTATGTTTTAGCTAAATCTAAACGTTTTTAGATCATTTTAAAATTAGGAATATTTAAAAATGCATTTTTTTAAAAGTGTTAAATTTTCACATAATTTAAAGGTAAATTTTATTTAAATTAAAGAATGTCAAATTAATTTATTCATTAGATGTATGTTTTTATGTTATTTTAAAATGATCTGCTTTTAAAATGCTAAATTATTAAAGCCAATTTTTTAATACAAATCTTGGATATCATTAAAATAAAACTATTTAATATGTAGAAACATTTTTTATTTCAAATAAATCAAATATATAAAACAAATATATATGTGTGTGTGTGTGTATGTATATATATGTATATTTATATATATATATATATGTATATGTATATATATATATATATGTATATGTGTATATATATTTATTTATATTATATATGTATATATATATATTTATATTGTGTATATATATATGTGTATATATGTATATATTTATATATATGTATATATTTATATATATGTATATATTTATATTTATATATATATTTATATTTTTATTTATATATTTATATATATATGTGTGTGTGTGTGTGTATATTTGATTTGAATCATATATTGTTTGTTTATGAATATTTTAACTAAGGTGATTTTTATCTTTTTACAATTAATGCATTTTAATTTGCCTAAGTAACGTTAAACAGCACTGTTACAAAGCCCTGAAAGCTGTGTCAATGAATGACGTATTGGAGGGCGTGGTTTGGTCTGCGGCGGCCCCGCCCCTCTACGCCTGGGCTTCCCAGCGGGGCTGAGCGTGAGACAGACGGAACCCGAGCAGAGCAGAGACGGCCTGAAACATGACCACCAACATCCGATATAAGAGCAGGATGATGAAATCCGGTAATGCCGCAGACCCTGTCGCCGTTTCGCTCAGTTTTTTTACTCTGTTTGACTGAAGAAATGCTGACGATTTCTCTCTTCCTCCCCGTGCGTCTCCCGCATCCCGCACCTGCTGATGCTGATGCTGCCCGTGATGATGATGATGATGGTGATGATGGTCGCGTTCAGAGGACAGTGAGGTGAGAAACGACGAACTTCACCACATTTCGCAGTTTTACCGCACACTTTAAGAGCTCCTACGATTTCGTTTTGTTTTCGCACAGGCGACCCGCGCGCCATCAAATCTCACGAGCTTCGATGGCAAGTGTGACAGGGTGTTTCATGCGCACCGTGTTTTGAAAACGACGTGATTTTGTGTTCGTGCTCACGTTAACGATGTTAGAAACCGTGTCACCCATCCTCGCCTGACGCGCTTTATTTCCCCTCAGCTTTATTGTAACGCGTCGGTCGCTTGCGGTGCTCTGTGCGTGGTCTTGCCTTCTAGCCTTGAGGAAATATAACGTCTTCTGGCTGCTTTCTGTCGTTCTGAGCTCTGATAGAGGATGATAGCGCTGCTTCTCTCTGGATGCGTTGTCATGGTTACAGCAGCCGGAGCGCGTGAGAGGCTCCTGTAGCGGATGCCTGAAGAAGCGTGAACCCTGAACTCTATGTGTGGACATACATGCTCGTAGTACTTGATGATTACACTTAAAGCGGAGTAGAGTGTTAACTGCTAGATCTAGTGCTGATTCGCACCTAAATATAGTCTCGCACCTATTAGTATCACATAGAAATGGCTTGAGCGAGCATTTTTGTGTTTAAGACTTAAGTTCGCGTTGCAATCCAATTCATGTGGTATTATCACGTTATTGTGCACAACTGGTCATCACTATTCTTGAATCACCGTATATTTTAAACGCATGCATTGGCATTTAAAAGTAGGGTCGGTAAGATGATATGCAAGGATGTATTACATAAAATTTCTATTTCAAATAAGTTTTGTTCAAATAATTAGTTTCCACTAAAATAACCAAGCAGCTCAGATAATAATTATAAATGTTTCTTGAGCGGCACATTCGAATGATTTCTGAAGGATCTGGTGTATCGATGCTGAAAATTCAGCTTTGAATTCATCACTTGAATACATTATAGTTTAAAATGCATTCAAATAGAAAGCTGTTATTCACCAAATCCCCGTTTTTACTGTATTTTGCTCAAATACAGCATTGGTGAGCAGAAGAGACTTCTTGCGAAAATATTTTAAAACCTTTCAAACAATGTCTGGTACATAAAGTACCGGTAAAATGTAATGCGCTTGCTAGTAATTATCAGAAATAGTTACAATGAAATAGCAAGCAGCTGTTTTTTTTTTATTAGCATGACCTTAAAAATGATATGTGCACCGTATAAAAGCGTCTTTTAAGTGATGCATCGGTATTTTAATGCTGTAAACATTCGGTTTTACTACACGGACTGAAGCTGATTACTAGAAGGCTAGTAATTTCACGCAGCCTCCGGCGCTTGACCCATGAACACACAGACGCACACATGTGTAGTTACTAGAAAGCTCGTCCTACGCAAAAGCAGAAATGCAACAATTCACACCCCCACGCGTACACACACACACACACACACACACACACACACACACACACACACACACACACACACACACACACACACACACACACACACACACACACACACACACACACATACATTCTGTCAGTGCTTCAAGATCTCTTTCACTGTCGTTCTCCTCTCTTCTAGTCGTCTTCTTGTCGTCTTTCTCTCTCTCTCTCTCTCTCTGCATTGAGGTTTAATAACTTAATGGTGTGGAAGTCTGGCTGCCGTTTCAGACACGTCTTATTTATCTCTGAAAAGGTCACTGCATTGAAATAAGATTGTAAGTGTATGTGTGTGTGTGTGTGTGTGTGTGTGTGTGTGTTTGTATAGAATAAGCTGTCTGCATTTAACCGCGCAGCATGACAGATGGCAGAAGTGAAGTTTCTTTTGATCGTGAAGTCAGATGGCCTGTGCAGTTGCTCAGATGCCGCAGCAGGAAACATCCATCCCGGGTATCTACAATTATTTTATGGAAAACTGCGCTTTTTGTCCTTTTTTGTGCTTGCGTTCCACAGATAAGAGCAATTTGTGACATAAGAATGAGAGAAATATTGGGTTAAACTGTAAATAACTGTAAATCAACAAAAGTAGTGGCATTTTTCTTTATTAAAATGGGATAGTGTAGAGTAGACAGGAAGTGAAGTGGGATAGAGAGGGGGGCGGGATCGGGAAGGGTCCTCGAGCCAGGATTCGAACACGGGACACCCTCAACAAAATGGCATCATATATCTCCCTTTTTGAAAGAAATGACTTCTTTCATTTCAAATAAATGATGTTCTTTTTATTTATTATGCATCACTGTTTCCATCTAAGATATGATGCAGCACGTGTTTCTTAAACATCAGATTAGAAAGGTTTCTGATGAATCATGTGACACTAAAGACTGGAGTAATGATGCTGACAATTAACCTGTGCATCACAGGAATAAATTACAATTTAAATTATATTACAATAAAAACAGCATTAGCATATTCCTCTGTTTTTTACTGTACTAAATAAATACAGCTAGAAGAGGCTAGTAGAATATATAATACGGTGTACCATAATATTATCCCTGATTTGAAGCGCTGTGAAGGTTGTTAGTTTAAACCCCCTGAACTAAACGCTTTCGAGGAACCGTCCCTGTGGTAAGTGCAAGGATACAAGCTGCAGTGCAGGTGCAGCGAACCATTCAAACACACGCCCGCAGTGTCACTAACAAACAGCTGACACGGTCTGAAAGTGAGAGGAAAGCAGTCGCCCTCTGGGAACGCAGGTCTGTTTGGGCTTGACCCGGCGCAGAGGATGTTTAGTGAGCTCATCCTCAGACGTCTCTCTCCACCCGTTCCGCACCCATGGTCACTCACTCGGTGTAACCCGAGACGCACATGTGACATTAATGGATGACATCACTGGCCCCGCCTCACTGAAGAGCAGGCAGGAAATCACCGCTTGAGATATGAGCACCATCTGACCGAGACTTGCTGGAAGAAGTTGCGTTATCTAAATGCACCGTTCTGGTTAAATATATTTGTGAAAATACAATAAAAAGATGAATCAAGCACTGAATTAGTGACTTTCTTTGCTTTGCAGTTGGGTTGCTAGGGTACTCTGGGTTGTTGCCAGGCTGGTGCTGTGTAGTCGATAATTCTCACTGGATTTGGCTTAGTGTTGCTATGCAGTTGCTACCATATTCTGAATATCTTTCTTTGCATTGTTGATATGTGGTTTCTGGTGTATTCTGGGTTGGTCGTCAGGGTGTTGCTATGCTATTCCTAAAATATTCCAGATGTTTTGTTTTTGTGTTGCTATGTTGTTGGGTGTTCTGTTTTGTTGCCAGGATGTTGCTAAGCAGTTGCTAAAGTGTTCTGAATGCCGTGGTGTGGTTACTATAAAATTTTCAGTGGCTGTCAGCGTGTTGCTATGATATTAAGTGTTCTGAATGCCTTTCTGTGGTTTCTAGGGAACATTGGGTGACTGCAATGGTATTGCTATCTATTTGCTAAGATATTCAGAATCACTTTTTTTTGTTAGGATGTTGCTAAGCTGTTGATAAAGTGTTCTGAATGCCTTTCTGTGGTTGCCAGGGTGTTGCTATGCAGTCGCTAAGATGTTCCGAATTACTTTCTTTGCATTGTTTATATGTGGTTTCTATGGTGTTCTGGATAGTTGCCAGGGTGTCTCTAAACGTTTGCTAATGTATGCCATTCTGTGTGTTGCTATGTTGTTGGTTGTTTTGTTTGGTTTCCATGGTGTTGCTATGCAGTAGCTAAGGGGATATAAATGGCTTTACGTGCATTGCTGTGTGGTTACTAGGGTGTTTTTGGGTGGTTGCCAGGACATAGTCATACAGTTGCTAAGGTGATCAAACTATGAGAAATGAAAACACTCTTCTCCATGTCTTTTGATGGGTTTGAAGACATGTTTCTTAGAGTCTGATCACAAACTGATTAAAAACAATACAGATATGGAGCTGTGTCTGGTGAGGGTCGCTCCAGGTGGCACTCAGGGATGGCAGCTGGATGGTGAGAGGGTGTTGTTCTGTGTTAGGAGGGGCAACCAGGGCTATTGTATCACTGAAGGACATCTGTTCTATTCTATTCAACCGACCCCCTCTGGACCCCCAACCCCCCACCAGCACACTCATCATCTATATGCATGAACAGACCCCCATCAACACCATAATGGGGCAAATCATGCTTAATATGAAGATGTTTAATCGTTCTGTTTGCTCACATGTCACTAATAATGGTTAGTGATGTGAACGAACCCCAAACCTTGAACTCGAACCCCAACAGAGCTGCCCAGGCAAGTGTTTGACTCAGAAAACGTGACAGTCGTTGAAGATGCGCAGTAACGCACGCATTCACAGACTCTGACAGACTTGCATTCATTAACTCTTGCGGTTCATTACAGGCCTGTTGTCCAAATACAATGTCAATTAATTCAATTGCTATGTTATATAAGAGAGAGTCACTGAATTGTGGCATTTAAAACAATTAGCTGTTATATCAGGAGTCATGATGAAACGATTAAATGATTAAATTGTATGTATAAGTGAATGATTTAACATGAAGTGAAAATCCTTGAGTGTTTGCAACACTAGCGCCCCCTGGTGATATTTACTGTATATGTGTGTGTGTGTATATATATATATATATAGAGAGAGAGAGAGAGAGAGAGAGAGAGAGAGAGAGAGAGTTGCTTAAAATGGCTGAATTTATTTGAAAAAGAAAATCCAGTAAAATCAGTAATCCTATGAATTACTACTGCAGTTTAAAATAATTGTTTTCATTCTTGACTACGTCAACTATGCCGACTATATGCTGATTTGCTGCTCAAGAAACATTTCTGATTATTATCAATGTTAAACAGTAGTGTTGCCTCTCTTTTTTTGATGAATAAAAAATTTAAAACAACAGCAATTATTTAAAAATCTTTTATTTAATCTGATTTAATCTGTTCTTGCTAAACAAAATGATGAATTTAACTAAAACAAATCTTATTGATCGCATTCATCATCGTATATCTGAAAATAACGCTCTAGTAAAGGTCACGCTGCTGTGCTGGAGTCTGTAGAAAAGCTGTGCCAGTCTGGTAAGGTCTGTTGGGAAGGGTGTGGCTGCTGTCTTACTAAATGTGTCTTGCTCCCTAAAACACACACACACACACACACACACACACACACACGCACACATAGAGAAACCCCTGCACCTCAGAGCTGGCTGTTGGGGAAAAAAAGTGGGGGAGGAATATACGACTAAATGAATGAGTGTTTTTATTCCCGTTTTCGGCTCCCCCCTCCTTTCCTGTCTAAAATTGCTTCCATGCTTTTTTTTTTTTTCCTTTACGTCTTTTCGTTTCTCCTGCTCGCTCTCTCACTCACTACCTTCTTTTGTCAGTCTTTCATTCAGTCATGTGGGGATTCCTCTGCCTGCCTGTCTGAACACGGCGCGCTGGGATGTGCCGTGGGCAAGAGACAGACCGAAAACAGGGAAAGGGAAACCAGAGAGGGTTTATAAAGGCAGAGAGTGAGAAAGTGAGGGTCACGCAGGTTTAAAGAGGGACGGCACACATTACTGAGACGTCTGGTTCAGGATGGACTCCATGATGCTGCAGGAGAAACTGGTGGAAAAACTTCTGTGTCCTCGAACCAGGACTACCAGACAGAAGGTTTGCTGCCTGCCTATCTATCTATCTATCTATCTATCTATCTATCTATCTATCTATCTATCTATCTATCTATCTATCTATCTATCTATCTATCTATCTATCTATCTATCTATCTATCTATCTTGAAGAGCTGCTTCAACTTAGTTTATATCTTAGTAGGTGTTTTTGTAAATAGTATGACGCCACACGCATGATATTGTCAATTTTTTTTTGTGTTAGTGTTGCTCATACTTAAAGTTACTTAAAGGATTTAACTATCAAACTAGCATTCACTTAGCAACGCCCTAGCAACCACCCTAGCAACCTCATAGCATTCAGAACACTGTAGAGCAACACCCTAACAAAAAGGTAATTGTACCTTTTTATCTCTCTTTTTGGACTTCTGGACCTTTTTCCTCACACTTTTGGAGATTATATATATATTATATATATATATAATATGATTTTTTTGGACATTAACTCAGTATTAGAATTTTTGAATTGCAAGATGAAAGCTTAAAATCGCACAAAAAATATTTTGGGAAACAAAGTCTGAATTGTGAAGTATAAACTCAAGGAAAAAAAGTGTGTTCATGAGAGAAAAAGCTTTTTTTGTTGTTGTTTTTAAATATTATTCAGTTGCATGACAAACAACCAATGTTTGCATTTGCAACCAAAGCTAATGACATATTATTTTTTATAGCGTTTTATTAATGAAAAGATATTCCGATGTGCATTATGGATACCTTTAAACAATGCGTTCTGCACGAGAGCCGCGGGTCAAGCAGTGCCACATTTTCTTCAGGAAATGCATAAATCTGACGGATGCTTTGCACTCTTGCATCTTTATCCCTCTTCTCTCACACGCTGTACTCGTGGGGTTTCTCTGTTCTGATGATGGACGGCGGAAACGCACATGACGGGTTGTGAGATGCCCTGGCGGTCAGATGAGTGGAGTTCGGCCCAAGTTTGAGTGTGTTTAAAAAGGCCCTTTCAGCTTATGTAAATACGGCTTCTGTGTGTGTGTGTGTACGGTGTAAATGTGGGTTTTCCCTGGACACTGAGCTGGTTTAATAGTGATTTTGCTTCCCGGTATTTTCTGTGTTCTCTGTGTCAGTTTGAGCGGTTATGACTGCTGAGCGGTTTCCGGCACAGTTGGTGGATCTGCAGGAGATTCAGCACTACTGGGCTTTTCATTCTCTGCTATTTTTGTGCCAGTCTGACGATTCACAGACGGTCTTAAAGGGACAGTTCACACAACCGTTCATCCTTCAACACCCTGCTTTCTTCCATAAAATGCATTATGTTTTGACTTGTGTCTTTCAGGACAAGCAGTACGTTGGCTTCGCTACGCTTCCTAATCAGGTCCACAGGAAGTCGGTGAAGAAGGGCTTCGACTTCACTCTGATGGTGGCAGGTTTGTCTGAAATCGTCACTAAATGTTTTATTGACTATCATGCTCGTCTTGTTGTTAACAAGCACTGTGTGTTTTTAGGTGAATCTGGATTGGGAAAGTCTACTTTAGTTAACAGCCTCTTCCTCACAGATCTCTATAAAGACAGAAAATTATTAAATGCTGAAGGTAAGGATTGTCTTTAAAAAACACCCAAAATAACAGTTCTGTCATTGTCACATAAGGATACAATATACACTGCTGTGTAAAATTTGGGATCTTTTGAGTTTGGATTTTTATATATATATTTTTTATATATATATATATATATATATATATATATATATATATATATATATATATATATATATATTTTTTTTTTTTTTTTTGGCCTTTTATTCCGCACAAATTCATTAAATTGGTCAAAAGCTACATTAAAGCCATTTTAACTTTACAAAACATTTCTATTTTAGATTTATTCAGTTCTTTTATCTTTCTATTCATCTGTTATAAAAAAAAAATACATGTATCAGTGTGTCTACAAACATGAAGCAGCACAACTGCTTTCGATATTAATAATTATCATAAATGTTTCTCATAAAGCGTCAAATGATTTCTGAAGGATCATGTGACTCTGAAGACTAAGAGTAATGATGAAGGAATAAATTGTATCTTATTATATATTCACATAGAAAACAGTTACTTTAAGTTGTTGTGATATTTCAGTTTTACTGTTTATATTATATACTTGATGCAGGCTTGGTAAGTAGATAAAAAAAACCAAAAAAAACACATTAAATAAATTAGGAAGTGTTACTATCTCCAAACTTTTTAACAGTAGTGTAGCATATGCATAAGTATATATCTCTTCAACGGGTCTGAGCGTTGTGTTGTGTGTTTCCTGTAACAGAGCGCATTAATCAGACGGTCGAGATCACCAAACATACAGTCGACATCGAGGAGAAAGGGGTCAAGCTCAAACTCACCATTGTGGACACGCCGGGCTTTGGAGACGCAGTCAATAACAATGAATGGTGAGAATTCAGCCGTTCCCAGCGTCCCATGAGCACAATTACAAATCTCAATACAGCATTTTAGGAAAGCAAAAAAGACTTTTAGTCATGTCTGCGTTCACAATACAGCAGCCGTGAGAGCCTGTGTTTCATAGACTGGGGATTCAAATCTGGCATCTGAGATATCTAAATATTGAGAAAATCACCAAATAAAGCCCTTAGCAATGCATGTTACTAATCAAAAATTAGGTTTTGATGTATTTATGGTTATAAATTTACTGAATATCTTCGTGGAACGTTTACTTAACATCCTAATGATTTTTGGCATAAAAGAACAATAATGGCTAAATGGCTATTGCTACGAACATATCCCTGCTGCTTATATCGTGGTCACATTTTATGTTTGCCAGCATGAAATATGAATTGTTCTGTCTCTCTGAAGGGTGCGTATCTGTGTGTGTTTGCAGCTGGAAGCCCATCACAGACTACATCGACCAGCAGTTTGAGCAGTACTTCAGAGATGAGAGCGGACTGAACAGAAAGAACATACTAGACAACAGGGTGCACTGCTGCCTGTACTTCATCCCACCGTTTGGACACGGGTACGAGCGGGTGGCACGGGTCTGTCTGATAGGGGCCAGGGCATATGCATCATCTCCACTGTTTGCACAATAAGCCTCAAACGGTCCAAGATGTAGACGAGTTGTTCTTCGTTATCAGAACAGATTTTGAGAAATGCAGCATTCCGTCACTTGCTTACCATTGGATGCTCTGCAGTGAATGGGTGCCGTGGGAACCAGAGTCCAAACAGCCGATAGGAACATCTCAACAGTACACTCCAGTCCGTTAGTTAATGTCTTGTGAAGTGAAAAGCTGTTCGTTTGTAGCATGCAAATCACATTTTTAACTTTAAACTGACGCTTCCAAGTCCGTAATCCATATTTTTGGTTTCTCCAGTAAAAAGTTTGTCTCATCTAAAGCAGGAGAGATCAAGCACCCTTTACAAGCCAAAATATTCCAAAACGGTTGTGTGGGTAGGTTTTTATGGCCACGTTCACACAGCTGTAGAAAACGGTTATCAGTCCTGTATTTGGGATTGAAACAGGTGTGAGTCTCGAAAATGTCTCGTTCGCGCAGAAGCTTACGGTCATGTCTAGAATTTCGTCTGTATGAACGCGCAACCGTTTCCCTTACCAGTAACCATAGCGACAGCGACCGAAGTAACGTCAAAGATGGCGACGTCTGAAAAAACAAAAAGTCTTGTCACTTTCGGACGCGACAAGAGTCCGATTTAGCAACTTCAAAACAGAGAGAGCGGCATTTGAACACAAAAGTGACGGGATAAAACTTTAAGATGACACTCAGCTTTGCTGTAAGTTTCTCAAAACACACATGAAAACACGTAACACGCGGTAGGTAGCTTTTCACTTACAAACTTTTCACTGGAGGAACCAAAAATATGGATTATGGACTTGAAAGCATCAGTTTGAAGTCCAAAAATGTGGTTTGCATGACTGGACTGGAGTGTATTGTTGTGGTGTTTTTATTGGCTGTTTTGACTCTCGTTCTGACGGCACCCATTCACTGCAGAGGATCCGTTGCTGATGTGATCTGATGAAGAAACAATCTCATCCACATCACGAGGGTCATTCCTCTGGCAAACTGACTCGCAGATGTGAATTCAGGACTCATTTTTAAATATGAATGTGCAAAAAGTAAACATTTGACTTGGCATTATGGGAAGCAGTTTTAATGCGTAATAGGAGTGAATATAAGCAGAGATGGACTTAGCATCAGTTTTTTCTGCTGTGCAGTTTGCGGCCGGTGGACGTGGAGTTCATGAAGGCTCTGCACGAGAAAGTGAACATCATTCCTCTGATCTCTAAGGCGGACTGTCTCACTCCTAATGAGGTCAAAAAGCTCAAGGACAGGGTGAGTGCACTTTTTCTGAACGCGTGCTCCCGACGGAAGCCGTTCTTTTATACTAGGCCAAATGCATCTGGTTCTACGATGCAGCATGAATGTAGTGTTCGTCTGTCTTCCTGCAGGTGAGAGACGAGATCGAGCGCTTCGGGATTAAAGTGTATCAGTTCCCCGAGTGCGACTCCGATGAAGAAGAGGAGTTCAAACAGATGGACAAAGAGCTGAAGGTCTGGCGAACATCTCCAAAAAACATTCAGTCTGAAATCTAATTCATTTCAGTCACTTCACTCCATTTGGATTGATTTCACGATGGACTTTTTACTTCTGCCAACAGCTGGAGGAGTGAAGCTGATGAACTGTTATGTGCAGATGTTTTTTACGAGGCAGATTAAATCATAAATATGATGTGTGGGCAGTGCGTATGCTGAATATTGAATGATTTATGTGTTTCGTGTGTGCCGTAGGAGTGCACTCCGTTTGCCGTCATTGGCAGTAATACAGTGGTGGAGGCCAGAGGTCAAAGGGTCAGAGGTCGTCTTTACCCCTGGGGTATCGTGGAAGGTCAGAAACACTCTAAACGAGTACAACAGAAAAGAAATGATGCTTGGCAAATGGATTCTGCATATTTATGCTATGTTGAAATCACTGTGTCAGAGGTGATGATAAGGCTAGGCAATAAACAATATCATATCGAGACTGGGATAAAACTTTAGTTGATAAGGATAGGTTCTGGACGTGTATACTCTGATTCACTTCAGACGTTTTTTATAGTTTAATTTGAGAAAAAAACTCAGATCTTTGACAAACTGCCAAAATAAGAGTTCGTTTTAACTTAAATTATGATGGAAATATATTAATATTTATTAAAGTACTTAACAAAGTAATGATATATGTGTGTATGTGTGTGTGTGTATATATATATATATATATATATATATATATATATATATATATATATATATATATATATATATATATATATATATATATATATATATATATTATTGATTAAACAAAACTAAAAATGTATAAAAAAGTTCATTGTTATTATGTTCTTTTAATAATATTAGAAAAGATTGACTACATTTTATAGTTTATAAACTATAAAATGAATATATTAATACTACTATAATATTAATATTATATATATTTTTAAAATATCATAATATCAACAGAGAATCCATAAATACCGAAATGCAGAATTTAGAAAAAAATTACATTTCTTGTGGCCCTAAATTATAAAGTAGCAACTGTTTGGAGTGTAATTATAAAAGAAAATAATAATTCTCATGGTCTGATAAACATAGAAAGCTTTCCATCAACATTAATGAAAAAAAAAAATATATATATATATATATATATATATATATATATATATATATATATATATATATATATATATATATATTGTGATGATTGTAAACTTTGCATGCTTGTTCATAACTTGGTTTGTACCAATGCTTGTCTACTGCAAGAGACTCTGGCCATTAAAGCATAAACTTTATCATCATCAGTAAGTAATATGTAGTGAAGTCATGGACTGTAGTGTCTTAGGGAACACGTGACGTGATCTTTACTAGAAATTTTCTTTAAAACAAATAAATGTAAATGTAGTCTAATTCATTTCTTTGTGTGTGCTGTTCAGTGGAGAATCAGTCTCACTGCGACTTCGTGAAACTGAGGAACATGCTGATCCGCTCTCACATGCACGACCTGAAGGACGTGACGTGCGACGTGCACTACGAAAACTACAGAGCCCACTGCATCCAGGAGATGACCAGGTGTGGGACGTTCAGCTTTGTTTTCAGCCCTCAGGCGGCCTAAATGACACGCTGAAGGCTGTTTGACTTTCCAGCCCAGATGGGATTCATATAATGTGTGTGTGTGTGTGTGTGTGTGTGTGTGTGTGTGTGTTTCAGTAAACTGGCGCAAGATAACCGTACGGACAGTCCGCTCCCCATCCTGCCTCTGCCCACACCAGACGTGGAGACGGAGAGACTCATTAAGATGAAGGATGAAGAGGTACAGAACAACCAGCACCGATATTAAACCAGCTCTCATGTGTGCCATAGCTTTCTGGATTATTGTTAGGACAATTAGTTTTTGTTAGCTTTAGTCATTTGTTGTGTGTTTTTGTCATTTTTATTAGTTTTATATATATATATATATATATATATATATATATATATATATATATATATATATATATATATATATATATATATATATATTCTTTTTTCAGTTTCAGTTTTAGTTATTTCTGTGTATATTTACATTTATACATTTTTAATACAAAATGACAAAATGTTGCCTTGGCAACTACCTAAAATAAAAAAAGTTACTATTTCAATTTATAGATTTTTAACATTTATTTTACCTCTAGTAATTAAATGCCTTGTTTTGTTTAGTTACTGTAATAACTAATATCCTTAGGACATATATGGCCTGTATTATACATTTAAACTTGTGTGTGTGTGTGTGTGTTTTTTTTTATGTTCCAATTTAGCAATTTTTTTTTCCTGATGTTCACTTCAGATTCTTTACTATAAAATGATTTATAGTAAAGTAGCCACGCTGTAATATATGATTTTTAAAAACGTAGTAAAGCAAGGCAGTAAAAATATAAAAACGCTACACTTCAGAAATTTGGGGTAAAAAAAACAAACAGAAAATGCAGTAAAATCATCAATATTGTAAAATAATATAATATATTATAAATAAATAATAATAATATAATATAATATAATGATAAATAAACAAACAGCATTTATTTAAAATAGAAATATTTTGCAACATTATAATGTTCACTTTTGAAAATAATAATAATAAAAATAAATAATAATAATTATTATAGTACAATGACGTTTTCCTGACCGTGTGTTGTTTTGTGCGTGCAGCTGAAGAGAATGCAGGAGATGCTGGAAAAGATGCAACAACAGATGCACGAGAAAGACCAGTGATGCTCACACACACACACACACACACACACACACACACACGGCCCTCCCAGCAGCCCTCAGATGTGAATGCATTTAAATGATACTGTATTATATCATATCTACAGGTCTGAGCGTCTGCTCGGTGCTTCTGTCCGCCTGCCGCTGTCACGTGATTCATCATAAACCTGTCTAACTTAAATTAACCTCTAAAGGACGTTTCATTTGCTTAGTAAGACGAACGTGTGTGTGTGAGTTGTTCTCAGAAACAGTGTAGGGGTTCAGTGTGTGTGTGTTCGGAGAGACACGCTTTTGCTATGAATTTGTCGGGTTCGATGGTGGTTTTTATTTTTATAGTGAATGTGAACATGAATATGGCTCTGATAACTGTTACCGAGAAACATCCTCGATTCGGACGGCCGCTTTTTGCTCGTTTTATAACAACAATAATCAGAATCAAATCTATTCCATTATTATGAGTGTTAATGGCCTTTAATAATTTAATAATTTATATTATTATGTCAATTGTTTATGTAAATCTTGAAGTAAAGCTTGCTAATAAATGTGAATAATTTATCAGTTGTCAGTGTTGTTCGTTCACAACATATATAATTCTATCATTTATATATCATTTATATAATATAAAGCTATTTTGCTCCATATTTGCTGAAAGAAACTAAATATGTTTCTTACTAATTCTGAGGTGCTTGTTACAAAAACAGTTTGTAATTTGATAACATTTGCATATAAATGAAATATATTGTTATAATGGTTGCTCTGTGTACTACCATATATAAAATAAAATCTAGTGCATCCAAAATATAATAATTTGGTTACATTATATATGTTAGGTACTGTGTATATTTATTATATATATATATATATATATATATATATATATATATATATATAAAATACACACACATACAGTATATATTTTGAAAATATTTACATTTATATATTCATATTCTTATATTTTGATATGAAATTCAAACGTATGGATGTGTTTGTATTTATATATATATATATATATATATATATATATATATATATATATATATATACATACATACATAATAAATATGCACGGTAATTGATCACAATAATTGATTAAAAGCGCTAAAAATCATCATATTAATTTTCATAATAAATTTTACTATATTTAGTTTATTGATAAAATTTTTATTTGAAAATATTTAATGTATTGTAGTTCTTTTTATTGATATATATGAATCAACATTAGGCCTTTTTTTGCAAATCAGCTCATTTAAAAATTATTTTTTTATTAATTTTTTTATTGTTTAAATGCATGATATGAACATGACGTAGTTTTACTGTGTGTTTGAGACTCCTGCGCTCTTTATTCATTGGCCAACTCTGGAGACGTAAGCGAGCGCTTCTGATGTCCCGGTATCAGAGCGTGAAAGTGCGGCCCACTTCCTGTCACATACTGCTCCAAGGAGGCGGAGTTTGTGTTTTATCAGCGCGGCCCAGCTGTGTTTGATGCTCCTTCAGACTGATACTGACTCACAGACACACTGCCGACGCTGGTAAGAACTTCACTTCTAAACAAATTACACAATACATGCATTAGTTCTGCTAATAAATACGACTTATTCTCGATGTATTTAGTTGGTACTTCAATATTATTCATCCAATATTGCTTATGCGTTCTGCTCTCCACCCGCTGGGACCCTCGGTGAAAAATATGACTTAAAAATAATAAATAGTAAGATAAAATAAAATGAAATTTGAACTAAATATATATATTTATTGCAAACACAATGCATTTTTCTTCTGGAACACATCCAAATATAACAAGAAACATAATAATAAAATTAAAGCATTAAATGTAAAATTGTAAAAAAAAAAAAAAAAACGTTGTAGGCCGAGAGAGAGAATAAACATTTACAAATAATATGATGTTAGTAATAATAGAATGTGGTGGAGAGGTAGTGATGTGTACAGTTTATGTGAATATATGGTCAAATAAATGAAAATGAAATACAGAAATAAGCTAAATATTGATGTGACACTAATATATATATATATATATATATATATATATATATATATATATATATATATATATATGTATATATATATGTATGTATATATATATATATATATATATATATATAGATGTATATGTATATATATGTGTATATATATATATATATATGTATATATATATGTATATGTATATATATATATATATATATATATATATATATATATATATATATATATGTATATGTATATATGTATATATATATATATATATATATATATATATATATATATATATATGTATATATATATATATATATATATGTATATATATATATATATATATATATATATATATATATATATATATATATATATATTAATTATAATTAAGAGCAATTCATTTAACCTAAAAAATGTTTATTAGGTTCGTATTTATTGTGTTGTTCCTCCACACCGAGACGATGAAAAGTTTGTATCATCCCTGTACTTTTTTTTTTTTTTTTAATCTTTGTCTTTCTTGCTTCCTTTGCTTCCTCACAAAATTCCAGATAAGCATAAACATCTCTGTTCAGCAGCTGCTCCGTATATGGAGACAACAAATATCCGGCACTGAAAACCTCTTTTCAGTGAGAGCGGGAGCCTGATCTGTGGTCCGTCTGCAGCGTGTGTGTGTGTGTGTGTGTGTGTGTGTGTGTGTGCTGGCATGCGGTGGTGCGCTGCACTCGTGCTGAAGGTGCTGCTGTGGGTGCTGGTCAGTGAGATGGCCGCGGCTCAGGTCTGGTGTCCGGAGATGTGCTCCTGCTCGGACGCTGTGGTGGACTGCAGCAAACGCGGCCTCACCACGGCCAGCCTGCCCTCGTCCTTCCCTCCACACACCATCGCTCTCCAGCTCAACGACAACCACCTGACCGCTCTGCCCCCCGGCCTGCTGGACTCACTGCCCTCCCTGCGCCGGGTCGCTCTCCACGGAAACCCCTGGTCATGTGACTGCGGCGTCCTTTATCTGAGAGGATGGCTGCTGAAACAGAGCAACCCCGCTTCCATACAGTGAGAGGATAGAGATGCCGTTTTACCACTGTTTATGTTTCATGCTCAAATGTTGGATAGTCTTCTTTCAGATCAGCGGAGAAACAAAATATGAGTTTATTTTGATGACCTATTTGCATCTTTAACTTTTAAACACAATGCATAAGAATAAGTCTTTCATATTTCAGATCTTCTTCTTCAGGTTAACTGTATTCCATCTATTTTCTTATTTATTTTAATTTAATAATGCATTTAATTTTTCTTTTGTTTAGAAGAAATTAAATGAAAGTTAAATGTTAAAGAATATATAAATGCTTATAATTGAAATAATAAAATTAAATTAAATTAAATAACGTATTTCTGACTTATGTAATGACAAAAAGAAAACAATGTTACTTGAAATAAAATGAACTTTGATACAATAAACAGAAATAAAACATAAGCATAATTTTATTTAAGCTTGTTACCAAAAATAAAATTAAATAAAAATAGAAATAGAAAATAAAATGTATTTATGACTTATGGAATGACAAAAAGAGATGTACAAAAAAAATGTAACATAAATCCTAAAAATGTTACTTGAAATAAAATGAACTTTGATAAAATAAACAGAAATAAAACATAAGCATAATTTTATTTAAGCTTGTTACCAAAAATAAAATTAAATAAAAATAGAAAATAAAATGTATTTATGACTTATGGAATGACAAAAAGAGATATGCAAAAAAAACCCCAAAAAACTTTAACATAAATCCTAAAAAATGTTACTTAAATAAAATGAACTTTGATAAAATGTACAGAAATAAAACATAAGCATAATTTGATTTCAGCTTGTTGCCAAAATAAAATAAAATAAAAATAGAAAATAAAATGTATTTATGACTTATGGAATGACAAAAAGAGATATGCAAAAAAACCAAAAAAAAACTTTAACATAAATCCTAAAATATGTTACTTGAAATAAAATGAACTTTGATAAAATAAACAGAAATAAAACATAAACATAATTTTATTTCAGCTTGTTGCCAAAATGAAACAAAATAAAAATAGAAAATAAAACGTATTTACATATAAAATAATATGCATTTTATATGTATTTTTAAACATGAATCCTAAAAAATTGTTCTTTGAAGCAAAACATCACCGCTGTGTGTTTCAGGAACGTCAGCTGCAGTTCTCCTGCTCGCCTGCGGGGGCGCCTGCTCGTGTTTCTGTCCGAGCGGGAGCTGCTGGAGTCGTGTCGTTACTGGCTGTGTAACCTGGCCCTGGCCTCTCAGGTCAGCCTCTTCGTCTTCGTCGCCGTGCAGGTGGTCCTGCTGGCCTCTGTCGTCCTCTTCCTCCGGCGCTTCGAGCTGCTCAGCCGAGAGGCGCGACGCACGGCGGCGGAGAGCTTCACCGCGGAGGACGACGCGACGCAGAGCGACGAGTACGTCCCGTTAAAGGACAGGAGCCTCTAGGGGCCGGAGCGAAACTGACAAATGCGTTCGGTTTCATTGTAATTATCGCGCACGGTGCAGTTTTGTTTATCGTATTAAAATGTCCTTTTTAATTGCGTGCATTTGCAAGGCATTTAGACAACAAAATATAATGTTAACTGTAAAAATCTAAATTAATTTTTTTTATACTTTCTTTGTAAAACGTGACTCATACGGCCACAACAAATTAAACAATTTTAGTGCATATTCACGTGTGCATGTCTATGTGTTTTTGTCATTTTTTGCTTCAATAAAATAAAAAGCAAAATTGTTGTTATTATTCTTAATATTATCACCTTTATTGTTGCTGCTGCTACATTTCGTGCAAACGTTTGTTTCAAATAATATAGACCTTATATAACACAAAATGTAGCCTAATAATATAATGCGATATAATATGAAATGTTTCCCGGCGAAAGTTCCGATTTGAATCAAAAGATCGTGATTTTGCGCTTTGAATCAATGTATTATTGTATTTTTTTATTTGACATAACAAACATTAAATATTAATGCAGTACAATTACAATTACATACAAACACAAATAATAATACTAATAATATTTTGTTTTTCCCACGCTAACTTACTTATCCAAGTCCACTTTGATTAAAGAAAGGAGAGGTGCAGTAAACCTCTGTTTATGAATGTAATACATAAATGCATTGGCACTGAGAATTTTTTCCCCCAGACATTTAATCTGTTTTCAACTAATCTTATTTACTATTATGCATAAATCGACAGCGAACAACTTTATGCGTCCGGATTCGTTCACTCGTTTTGACCGGGGGGAAACATGAAGCCCGGAACCCTTTATCGCCGCTAAAGTGCGTCGGGCTCATTTTAAGGTTGCATAACATCACCACAGGATCAACACGTGAGTCTATTTAATGTTACCGTAAGATACATTTAGACGAATCGGTTGAGTTTGTTTTTGTTTTGAGTGGCTAAAAGACGAAGCGACCTTTATTGATATAATAATTTAACGAGTGTTAATTTGCCAGCTGATTTCGAGCAGCGCAAACACTGACATCCAGCAGCACACGCGAGCAGAAACGATAAGATTATCTCTACAGCTCATATTCAAACACAGAACATACTCGAATTAACCAAAGCGTGTGGTAAAATAATTTTAAAAAACAAAGTATTGATGTCACATTTAAGCAAAAAAATAAATAAAACAAGCACCAAATATTTGCTTAAGAAAGTCATGCCGTGTTTGAGAGCCGTTAGTATTTTTGTGATGCGACCTTGTTTTCATGATACCAGCAGTTTCTTGATATGTTTTTGACAGATCCTCCTCTGTACTGAGCTGCACGTCTCTGAGGGGTTTCAGTTCGGAGCTGTAAACTTCTGCCATGGGCAGATTAAGAAAGAGGCACAACTGGAAAGGCAGGCAGCGGAGCGCATCTGTGCAGACGGCTGCTGCAGACAGACAGACAGATGTGCAGGTGGAGATACGAGGTAAGACGTGTGCGTGAGCATGAGCTTATTGTTATAGGGAAGCAATGAAAAGCAGAAACCGTTCATTTAATGTAATGAAAGGCATATTGCTTAAATGCGTTCATATATTAAGGGAAAAGTACTATTCACCAATATAACTGAGGACAGTTGAAATATCTGTAAAATAACACTCCTTTTCGTAAACCGTTAATCCATTGTTCACAATAATTGTGCGCGTATTTACAGTTGAATGCAATCGTTTGTATTTATGATTAATTTATATATCTTTTATATCGGTTTCTTTTTATTTCTTATAATTTATTAGAAGTAGTGTAGAAAGAATATCTAAAATGAGAACAAAACAAAGCATTATTAGTATTATTATTATCTTTGCTACCATTAATGCTGTTTTGGATTAGTGTGTAGTGTTTTCAATAATTATATTATACCAATTTTTTTTTTTTTTTACTCACTTAAAGTTTGGTTTTGAGCACAGGGAAACAGAAAACGTCTCGTAAATGTAGATTGTGATAATAGATGATGATACATAGATGCTAGAACAAAACAATCCTTTTACACACACACACACACACACACACACACACACACACACACACGTTGATATTTGTTGTTTATGAGGACTCTCCATAGGCATACTGTAAAAACTATGTGCTATAGCCCTACACCTAAACATACCCTTACAGGAAACGTTATGTATTTTTAGATAATAGTGAAAAAAACCCCCACAATTTAGTATGTTTTTTTTTTTTTTTTTTTTGAATTATTGGCATTGGCAATGTCCTCATAAACCACCTTCAAATTGTAATACCTCTTTATATGTGTGTATATATATATATGTGTGTGTGTGTGTGTGTGTGTGTGTGTGTGCTTTTTTATCTTTCCCAGTGGTCAAAAATGAGCTTTCACTGAGAAAAAATCTAATGTAATACGCAGACACACATTTTTAGTTTTTAAAGGATTCTCTAATGAAGCATTTTTTAAATCCAAAATAACATTTATATAATAAGTAACGCTGAAATATTTGTATAGTGTTTTCTGTGCTTTGGATGAAGTAAATGCAGGTTTCGTGAGCAGAATTCTTTTGAAAAACATAAATGTCACTCTTCCTGGGGAAAAAAAGGGGCCAAACCTAAATATTTAGCTTTTTAACGGTGCACATTTTCCCATTTTCCCAGACAAGACTGTATTTGATTAATTCTTGCTCATTTCTTACTGGTAATTTGTGCTTACGGCCATTAAAAGCTTAGCATTTAGCCATTTTGGGCTTTTTTGTTTTGACCTGAAGTGTAATATGTTTTGTTATTGCAAGCAAAAACCAATTCCGACTTTTGTATCGTATAATTATTAAAATGTAAACCGAATCATCTAGATTTTCAACACATTAAGTGTTCAGTGCTCAGCACCCTTTCGTGCATGCGTGCTTGTTTTCTGCGACTTAAATGCGTGTGTTTTGGAGCTTATTAAATGTTATTTTTCGCAGATGCAGCCATGCTTAAAGGTGTGGACGACTGCAACGCTCTGGTTCTGCCCGCCACCAAAACCAAGAAACAAAAAGTAGAGCACCCTGCAGCCAAGAAGAAAGCCCTGACGAAGAAGCAGAGGAAGAACCTGGAGAAAGTCCTGGAGCTGAAAGAGAAAAAAACCCACGTAAGGAGAGAGATCCGATGCTTCTCAGAGCGTTAGTTTGTTGAATACGACTCATTTGCATGTTTCTCGTTCTCCGCAGAGAGCGGATATATTATCTAAACTAGCTGAGGTCCAGCTGGCCGAGTCCGAGCTCAAGCTGCTGTACACCACCTCTAAACTCGGCACTGGAGAGCGACTCTACCAGACCAAAGAGTAAGAGATCGAACCAGACGCGACTCTGTGCTGAAAGATGGAAAATACATCACTGTGTGTGCTTGCAGATCTACGGACGAAGGTCAGGACGGGGATTCAGCTGCTGTCAGGATCGGCAGCGTGAGCGGAGCAAACAGAAAGAGGAGGAGAGAGGAGGAGGAGGAGGAGGAGGAAGAGGCATCTGAGCTATCGGAGGAAGATGATGGTGAGGGGTCAGACTCATCTGAGGAAGAAGAGGAAAAAACGCCCGCGGAAGAGCAGTCCAAACGGGAAAATACAGATGTTACGGAAGAGATGAAAGATGCAAAAGAGGAAACGCGCAAGAAGGAAGAGTGTAAACCTGCTGTGTTCATTCCCGTGGATCGACTGCCGGAGATTCAGGTGCAGGAACCCCGCTGGTTTTATCGTGTTCATGCATTATTACGTAGACCTGCTTGTTCTGTTGAAAACTGGTCACTGGGTCACATTTGGTGACTAGAGCTTTCTTTCTTTATGTATTTGTTGTAGTATGTTTCACACGTATTATATTGTATTGTGTCTCTGGTTTTGAAATATCTCTAGCTGTAAAAAAAAGACGGCATCAAATAAATGTAGTTGATGATTATTTATAAACCGATCAATAGGTGAAAGAACAAATGCGATGACTTCACTTGAAGTATTTTTAATAAATTAATTATGGCTAGATGTGCGCTTTATAATGCGTTACGCGATCCAATGAATAACTGTAACTGTCGTTTGAATGCGTTATAATGCTCTAGAAAGCGTGTTTCATTAAAACGCTTAATAACGAGAAAGGGCGTTTTAACGTTTGATCGCTTATAAAGAGATATGATGCAAACATGCATTATGAGTAGTTATTATACGTGAAGGCTGCGCTATCAAGCTCTCGCTAAGATTTGAATCGGTTTGGTGCGAATCACGTCGATTCGGTTCTGAAGCGTTGCTGATTTGGCCGTTCCCTAATAAAGTGCTCGTTTGACTTGACGCTATCTGACACAGCTGCGTTTAAAAGTGAACTGGAAGATAAGTGCTGACCCCAACTGAGTCTGGTTTCTCCCAAGGTTTTTTCTTCTCCATTCTGTACGGATGGGGTTTTGGTTCCTCTGGCTTGCTTTGTTGGGGACACTTAATGTCTAGCGATGATCGTCGAATTGATTACAGAGACCGTCTCTGCATTTAATAACAAATTGTTCACATTATACATCCCTGTCATTGTATTCTTCTACTTTATACCGATCAGTGCTTTGATGCAACCTGAGTTGTTAAAAGCGCTATATAAATAAAAACGATTGATTGACTTGACTTCTGCTTGTCTCTCGGGTTTGGGTTCACGTGTATCGCAGGAGGCTCGTCTGAGGTTGCCGATCCTGGCGGAGGAGCAGGTCGTCATGGAAGCGGTGAAGGAAAACGAGTGTGTGGTGTTGTGTGGAGAGACGGGCAGCGGGAAGACCACACAGGTGCCTCAGTTCCTGTACGAGGCGGGATATGCCAGGTAACGTAACCGACGAGCCGCCGCCCGACTCCGTGACCCGTGACCCCTGTCTCTCATTGCTTGTTTCTCTTGTTTCTCAGCTCTGGTGGCGTTATTGGCGTGACGGAGCCCAGGAGGGTGGCGGCGATCAGCATGTCTCGTCGTGTTGCCACTGAGATGAATTTATCCAGCGGGTATGACATCTGTGCAAATAAGACAAACGTGACCATATCAACCATATTAAAACCACTGCGCCAAACAGCCTTGAGCAGCTTTATAATATTAAGTATATTATCAACCTAAAAATAGACGGATTATTGTTATTTCCATTAACAATCGTCACCATTATCGCAGTTATAGTTATATTTTAAATGTATAATTCAACATGTTTAAAAAGTGAATGTTTAGGCATCGATCATCGAATCAAATGCATCATTTGTTTGATTAAAAATAGTAATATTGTGAAATATTCTTACACTTTAACGTGTTTTCTATTGCGATGTTAAAATGTAATTTATTCCTGTGCTCAAAGCTGAATTTCCAGCATCGTTACTCCAGTCTTCGGTGTCACATGATCATGCTGATATGCTGCTCGAGAAACGTTTCAGATTATCGCTGTTGACCTTTTACAAACATCCTCCATGAAGTCTGAAAAATGCTTTAACGTCAAACTAAAAAAAATGTGTGTGCGTGTGTTTAGGGTGGTGTCTTATCAGATCAGGTACGAGGGGAATGTGACAGAAAACACAAAGATCAAGTTTATGACAGACGGGGTCCTGCTGAAAGAAATTCAGAAGGTAACATGCATGCGCAAACACGTACCGTGTATTACAGGCAATGCTTTGTTTTTACGCAACGCTATGTACTATATTACACTTAAAAGACCAACATTTGCACGCTAACTCTCAAAGAAAGCTTTTGTGCATCCTTTAAATAAAAAGGGACATCCCTGAACGCTCCCGTTGTTAACATGTTCATATTTCACCAAAGTTTCAGAGCTCACGTAAAAATAAGCATGAGCCAGCCCTGTTTGTGTATGGTTCGGCTAACCAAATGTTTATCAAGTAATAAAGCGAAAAAATAGCATACCCGCAAAGCTTCCTGAAAAACTGCACAGAGAGCAAAAGATGCTTTTAAACGCAAAGGACGCTCACAGCCTCACACCAGACGTTGTTAATAGAAGTTAATCTATTTGTGATGTTATTTTTAAAAGCATCCTCCTTTAACAGGTGTGCCTAAACACTTTTAACAGTGCTGTATCTTTGCAGGCAGGTTTCTTCTAGATTTAATCTCTGGATCTCTGAGTGGAGCACTGGTTGTTGTCAGACTTAAAGCTCACTAGATTACTATTATTATTATTAATGGCCAATGTTTGGAAATGTAAACTGATGTTTCCAACTGGTGCACTAGAGCGAAAAATATAAATAACCATTTTAGCTGCTGAAAATACAATAATTTTGCCCACCGCTGGATGTACACCGGCTGGTGAGCCATTGCTTCTTGTTTAATGACGCGTCTGCTTTCTCTTAACGTCCCCGTTTCTGCAGGATTTCCTGCTGCAGAAATACAGCGTGATCATCATCGATGAAGCTCACGAGCGCAGCGTCTACACTGATATCCTCATCGGCCTCTTGTCACGCATCGTCCCGCTCCGCAACAAGGTGAGACTCGTGAGCGTGCATGACGGTTATGTTAAAGCTGCGTGCTTGGCACGTTTACGATGCGCTCTGTGATCCACAGAAAGGCTTGCCCATGAAGCTGATCATCATGTCGGCGACGCTGCGCGTGGAGGACTTCACTGAGAACAAGAGACTCTTCCGAGCTCCTCCGCCGGTTATCAAGGTGTCTGATTTGTAACATGTTCATGTCATTATCACACGTCTCGATGATGTAAGGTCATTTGAAATTGCAGAAGATTAAAATGTTTAATATTTACAGTTTAGTAATCAAAGAGCATAACTGTTAACTGTTAATTAAACATTACTTGATTAAAACAAAATAATGATATTTTTTGGGCCCTATTAATCCCCCTCCTCTTGTTTTTATTTTTAATATATATATATTTTTTCAAATTTATTTTTTTCTGTTCTTTTTAAATTAATAGAACTGAAACGTACTCAAAGTGGGAAAAAAATGGGACGTATGTAATATGTTTTCTTTTTTGATTTTATATTCCTCAAATTCAGTGTTTTCTATTTTAAGTTTCCTGGTTTCTTTTTTAAATATTTAACAATCAGAAAGCATGTTTAATTAATTAATTAATTAATTAATTCAGGTCTTGATAAATACATTATTGCCACAATTTATTAGAACCGTTTAATTTTTACCTTTATAAAATCCCATGAAATGTTATATTTTTTTCCAGAAATTTAGATTTAATATAAATGTATTAAACAATTTAAGGTGTCAGGTTTGTATTCTGCAGATTAAGATAAATTAAACCCATTTAAACATTAGGAAATGTTCTGTAGGTCATCAGACAAAATCATCAGTGACTCCCGTCACCAAAGGGAAAAAAAGACATTCAGAGAATATATTTTTTTGCACGTGTAAAAAAACAAAAAAAACAATATTGTTTATGGAATGCAAAAAAAAATACTGTAAGCAACCATATATTAAAGGAAAAGTTCACCCTTGAATTTCTTTGTTCTGCTGAAAGATATTTTGAAAGAAGTTAACCAGGCCGTTCTGGGTCACCATTGACTGTCACAGGAAAAAAAATACTATAGAAGTCAATGGTGACCCAAAAACTTTTTAACATTTTTAACTTTTTAAAGTTTGAAACTACTTAAGGGTAAAGTAAATGATGACAGAATTAGAATTTTTGGGTGAACTATTCCTTTAAGTTAAAATAAACATTGCGTTCAGGGGAGCGTTTCTAAGTGTGTTTTAGACTTTTCTATATGCAAATGACTTCTGTTAAAAATAGTGTTTTGAAGTAAGAGCCGTACATGTGTGTACAGGTGGAGGCCCGTCAGTTTGCGGTCACAGTTCATTTTAATAAACGCACACCGCTGGAAGACTACACTGGAGAAGCTTTCCGTAAGATCTGCAAGATTCACCGCATGCTGCCGCCGGGTTGGTTAAACACGCACCAAGAGAAGTAACGTGAACGGATGCGTGCGTGTGGGGATCTAAACGCTCGATCTGTTATAGGTGGCATTCTGGTGTTTCTGACGGGTCAAGCAGAGGTCCATTCAGTGTGTCGCAGACTAAGGAGGGCTTTCCCTTACAGACCCAACCGAGAGCGCACAGGTGACCTGAGAAAAATTCCCCCGTTTGAATCGCTAACCATACATAAGTGGCGTAATACACGAGTCGCCAGTACTTAGTTAGTTACAGTCACCTACAAGGAAGCCGTCCCAATATTAAAAACTGACGTTTGTTCTTTCAGATTCGGTGGAAACTGAAGAAGACCTGAAGGTGTTAAAAAGAGCAAAAAAGAAAAAGAACGTGGTATGATGACTGTCATCCTTGCTAACTAACATTTATTCTAAGAAGGTTTTGCTGGTTATGAATACATTATTCGGTGACACTTTATAATAACTACACGCTATGAATCGTTAGTTAAGCAGTAGTAGTCAGTTCATCTTTTATAAAGCATTGTTCCAACATTAATAGTCATAAGCAGTTTATAAATGCAGCTACAAATGCCTTGTTAATGATTTATAAGCATGTCTGAGTTTAAACGCATATCTAAACGCGACACAGAGGGATGCAACACTATTCATTTCAAGATGCAAAAAATATGAAATCCGTCTGTTTACTTTTCTGTTTGGAAGATAAACAAGCCTTTGCATCTCCTTTATAAATGCTTTACAAGGTATAAATAGTCTTCAGTGTAGATGAGCTCACTGAGCGCTTTACAACCACCCGACTTGATCATGAATTACAGCGGGAGTGTGTTAATAAAGCATTTATTCAACTATTGTCATGTCTAAATAAGGAGATTTGCATTATTAATGCATTTTAAATAATTGATTAATTATTTATTTAGACTTTCTGAGTGATCTTATTAAACACTGACAACTCCTTAATAACTGGTTTGTAAATAACGTAATAATTTGGAATAGATTATTAATAAAGTGTGAAAATACTATTATTAATTCTGTCATAATGTACTCACCCTCAAGTAGTTTTAAATCTGTATGAATTTCTTTTTGTTTTTCTTTATTTTGAAGAAAGTTTGTAACCATTGACTTCTATGGGTTTTTTTTTCCTACTGTGGAAGTCAGTGGTGACCAAAACAGTCTGGTTACAAACTTTCTTCAAAATATATTCCTATGTGTTTGACAAAACGAAGAAAATAATGTTCACCCAACTACTCGAGGGTGACATTTCATTTTGGGGTGAACTATTCCTTTAACATTAGGTCAACTGAACTAACAATACAGCGTTTAACAAGATTTACTTGTGCGTTTTTCTGTAAAGGATCATTATAATATATGATAACGATCACTGCTTATTTCATTATCTAACATTAATAAATGCTGTAAGAATATTTAGCTCATTTTTATTTTAAAATGAGTGATAGTGTAGTGGTGTGGCTTCCTACTAGTCGAGTACTAAACACGTTGATCTCGGTCTCAGTCGCTCCCGAAGATCAATCTGGACAGTTACTCTGCTCTTCCTGTGGACGAGGATGATGAGGATCGTCAGGCTGGCGCTGATGAGGATGATATCGAGGGTTCAGACCTGGAGCTGGAGCTGGGAGATCATCCGGATGCTGATCACGGTGAGAGACTCACAGATAGATATGCAGGTGTGTTTTATCCGTGCTTGACTGGATGTGTGTTAATGAGTGTGTGTGTGTGTGTGTGTGTGTGTGTTTAGAGGAGAAAGCCGACCCGTCAATCCCGCTGTATGTGCTTCCTCTCTACTCTCTGTTGGCCCCTGAGCTGCAGGCAAAGGTATGTGGCATGGAGTAACAGATCAACTGTTTTCCACTATTCGTTAATAAAAAGATGTGTGTGTGTATATATATATATATATATATGTGTGTGTGTGTGTGTGTGTGTGTGTGTATATCTATCTATATATATATATGTGTGTGTGTGTGTGTGTGTGTGTGTGTGTGTGTGTGTGTATCTCTATATATGTGTGTGTGTGTGTGTGTGTGTATATATATATGTGTTTGTGTGTATCTATATGTGTGTGTGTGTGTGTGTGTGTGTGTATCTATCTATATATGTGTTTGTGTGTGTGTATCTCTATATATGTGTGTGGGTGTGTGTATCTATATGTGTATATATATATATGTGTATATATATATATATATATATATATATATATATATATATATATAAGCACAAATAAACAGCAGTGGTTAAATGCTGTACAGAACCGATTTCACCATTTAAAAAGATCAATAAATATACAGTCAATATGAATAATTATTTTGTGACAGTTATTGTAGTATTAAATATGTTGTGTGTTTCTAGGTTTTCCGTCCTCCTCCCCCTGGAGCGCGTCTGTGTGTTGTCGCAACTAACGTGGCCGAGACGTCTCTGACGATCCCCGGCATCAAGTACGTGGTGGACTGCGGTCGTGTGAAGAAGAGGTTTTATGACAGAGTGACGGGCGTCTCCTCCTTTAAGGTCACCTGGATCTCACAGGCCTCAGCCAATCAGAGGGCAGGAAGGGCGGGCAGAACAGAGCCGGGGCACTGCTATAGGTCAGAATCTGGCTGTTGTTGTATTTTGGAGGGGTCTGAAGATCTCGGAAGCGTGCCGTGTTAAAGTGACTTTGTGCGTGTCGTACGCAGGCTCTACTCGTCCGCCGTGTTCGGAGATTTCAGTTTGTTTTCGGAGGCTGAAATCACGCGCCGTCCAGTCGATGACCTCGTCCTTCAGATGAAAGATCTCAACATTGAAAAGGTTTCCTTTCATTCTGTGATGAGCTCACGAGAACGAATGCGTCCGAGCGCAGCAGGTTTGCTCTTATTTATTTATTTTATTGCGTGTGTTTAGGTTGTGAACTTCCCGTTCCCGACTCCTCCCTCATCCGAGGCTCTGATCTCTGCCGAACAGCTCCTGATCTCTCTGGGAGCGCTGGAGGAACCGCCTCGACACGGACGGTACGGCCCATAATTGATCCATTTTATGTGCTGAAAGTCAAGTGACAGGAAATTAACAAGCTGGCACGGTTGCTTTTGTAAAAAAATATACAATGGTGTATAAAAATACTAATTTAAAATTATAGTTTTAAACATGCATTTTTAAGTATAAATGATATATAATATAAACTATTAATGAAAAGTCACCCACCGCCTTTCTATGTGTACGGGTATGTAATGTAAAATTGACATTGAGCATTGCCTTATTATTATATTATATATTGCAAATATTTGCAAAATATTACAAAATAAGTGATAGAAATGATTACTATCATATCATATATTTATGTATAAAATATTTCTATATCTATTGTAATGTAATGAAATTGTTAATAAACATAAAATGCCATAAAATGTTGCTATATCGGTATACTCAAATACTAAAATAATTTTTTATTAATAGTTGTGCATTTTTGCAATTTTTATTATTTTTCTTTCTTTTAAATAAATCTTTTTTTATTTTCATAAATATTTTAGGCCTGTTTTGGTTTTAGTTATTTTAGTTACCATTGTATTTAGTTTTTCAGATAATATTTAAGGATCATTATAGTTATTTCTTTTAATTGTTTAGTTTTATTTGTAGTTTTAGCTACTATAATAACCTGAATTTAGTCTTAACAAAAGTCCTGAAATTGTTGCATGTGATTGTAGCCGTTAATGAAATGTGTACATGATAAATTGTCATTAAAAGTGCACATGTTTTCATAGTATTGCATGTTATTGTATATTTATATTGTATAATAAAATATTTACCACATGAATGTGAACTATAGGTCCCATAAAATAATAAATATTATTTTCCACATAACAATGAAAGAAAAATAATGGAACATAATATGTGTGTGTGTGTGTGTGTGTGTGTGTGTGTGTATATATATATATATATATATATATATATATATATATATATATATATATTTCACACACATATATACACACACAAATATATGTACAAGGTATTTCACAAAGCTGTTAAATTCAACCAGATCATCATTTGTGCATTTCATTGTAGCTTTAGTTTTTAATTTGAACCCTTTTCTTTCTCTGTTGTAGTTTGAGTGAGATGGAGAGGGCGCGTCTGTCGTGTCCCATAACTCCTTTGGGTCGTGCGATGGCAGCTTTTCCCGTAGCGCCGCGGTACGCTAAGATGCTAGCGCTGGGCCGTCAGCAGGGCTGCATGCCGTACATCATCACTATAGTGGCTGCCATGACGGTCAGAGAGATCTTCGAGGATTACGACAGGTCGTTCACATTCATTGACTTCAGAAGAAACGTTAGCAAACTGCAGCGCTCACTCTGTCTCCGTCTTCCTGTGTTCCTCAGGCCCGCGGGCAGCGAGGAGGAGAGCGCTAAGATGGCAGGGAAGAGAGCCAGAGGTGTTCAGATGAGGAGGTTATGGGCTGGTCAAGGACAGTCGCTCCTGCTGGGAGATCTGATGGTTCTGCTGGGTACGAGTTTCATTTCGGTTTCGAACGTTGGTGTCAGTATGTTCAGAGATTTCGCTTTAATGTGAAAATTCCTTAAGATCTATGTTGTCTGAAACCTTTATTTTAGTATTATGTATATGCTGTTAAAATATTTATTCATATTTTGAATTCCATTATTTATTTAGTTTAGTTAAATCTTAGTAATGTTATGTACTTTGTCTTATTATATTTCTAATTCATTTCTATCTTAGCTTCAGTAAGTTTAGTGCTTCAACTTAAAGGAACACTCCACTTAATTTGGAAATAGGCTGATTCTCCAACTCCCCCAGAGATAATAAGTTGAGCTTTACAGTTTTTGAATTTTTTTGTTTAGATAATCTCCGGGTCTGGCGATAGCACTTTTAGCGTAGCTTAGCATAGATCATTGAATCTAATTAGACCAGTAGCATCACGTTCAAAAATGACCAAAGAGTTTCGATATTTTTCCTACTTCAAACTCTTTGACTCTTCTGTAGTTATGTCGTGTGCTAAGACTGGTGGAAAATGAAATGTTGCTATTTTCTGGGCTGATGTAATACGTGATGATATCGCCCCTGCTGCAGGCGGCCATGGTACTTGATCATTGTGCCAGAATGAGAGTATAGTTCTTAGTCATATCAGCTTCATATTTTCCGCCGGTCTTAGTGCATGATATAACTACAGAAGACTCACGTTTTAAATAGGAAAAATATTTTTTAGCGCAATGCTTCTGGTCTAATCAGATTCAATGATCTATGCTAAGATATGCTAAAAGTGCTAGCGCCAGTTCCAGAGATTGGCTGAATGGATTAAAAAATGGTAAAACTCAACTTATTAACTTTTATCAATTTTTTTTTATTATTATTATTTTTTGTTTTCCTTTTTATTTTTAAAGTTTTATTAATTGTGCTATGTTTTTGTATTTGTATTATTTATTTAAAATTATTTCTGTGTAGTTTTTTTTTTTTTTTTTTTTTTTTTTATAATTTTGATTTCAGTTTTAGTTAATTTAGCCCATAAGGTGCTTTTTGGTAACTAGCTGGAATAATAATAGCTAAAATTAAGTTATATTATTTTTTTAACGTCTGTGTGTAAATACACGCATGCATGCATGCATTTAAGAAAATATGTTATGCTTGTATATTGCATATATTTATTTACAAAAACATGTGAATATAAATATATACACGTACATATCTTCAAAATATATTCTGTGAAATATAATAAATATACACAGTTTATATTATGTAAACAGTCTTTTATTTTAGGTTAGATCAATCATGATTAATCGTTTGACAGCACTAAATAAAATGTCACTGCAATGAAAGTATTAAAGCAGTTGCCTTTGTATTATTAGACAGAGCTGTAGAGAAGGCAAAATAAAAGTCCCGTATCTGACTCCTATCAGCCAAACAAAAAAAATTGCTCATTGCTGATCATTTAAAGACGCCAAATCTGCCATTTAACTGATTTGTGTAAATGGTGGGATGTTGATGGGTGTTCAGGGGCTGTTGGTGCTTGTGAATTTGCGGGCTGCCCTCAGCAGTTCTGTGAGGAAAACGGCCTTCGGCACAAAGCCATGCTGGAAATACGAAGACTACGAGGACAGCTGACCAATGCAGGTGCATGAAGATACATCAGGTTTTTTTTAATTATTTTGTGTCCGTGCCTGCCTGTATGTGACTGAACCGTCTCTCTCTCTCTCCGTCTCTGTCTGTGTCAGTGAATGCCGTGTGCTCTGACGCTGGCGTATACGTGGATAATAAGATGGCTCCTCCGACGGAGTCTCAGGTGCTGTGTTTACGGCAGATCGTAACGGCAGGTTTAGGAGATCACATCGCCAGACGAGTGCAGGCCGAGGAGCTGCTCGATCCCAAATGGAGGAACGGCTACAAGGTGCCTGGAAGATTGCTTCTGGTTTTGCTGTTAAGTCTCGTAGAAGTCACAGAGATTTAAGTGTGTGTGTGTGTGTGTGTGTGTGTGTGTTACAGACTCCTCTGCTGGATGACCCAGTGTTCGTTCACCCATCATCTGCCCTTCACAAGACACTTCCAGAGTTTGTTGTTTATCAGGAAATCATGGAGACCACCAAGATGTACATGAGAGGTGTGTGTGTGTGTGTGTGTGTGTGTGTGTGTGTTTATGTGAAATCACTGCCTTTCTCTACGTAGCCCTTTAGATGACCTTTTTTGTGTCTCAAAAATATAAAAATAGATTTAGAAATATAAAAAATCAATTTAAATTGTGGAAAATCATAATAAACTTTGAGCAGTTCTATTTCTTTTAAGAAATAATGTGCATAATAATTGGTTAATAATTAGATAAGTTAATAAGAATAATTTATGTATATTTATTTATTTGCCATATAATATTTAGGCTTTATTTATTGTACCCAGTCCAACATTTGTTAACAAATGAATCATGCATATTATTGTATGAAGACATATTCTGTGTAAATAAATGGCTTGAGGCGTCTTTGTGTTACACTTAGAATAGATGCAACATAAAACAATTAGTGCCATCAAGTGTTTAATCGCAATGAGTCACGTTCTGATGTTGTCTTTCTACGCTATCTGAAGGGTTTTTGAATAGTTTTAATTTTAGTTTTAGTATAGCGTTATACTATGCATATGTTTAGTTTAAAGAAGAAACCCATCCATTGTATACCTCACATTTAAGGCTTAATACTATAGAGGTTTTTCAGTTGTTTTTAGCTTATTTCTGTCTAAAAACATGTCATGCATCAGTCAATGTAAATTGTGACTTATATAATATCAAATATAATACATATATTTTGAAAATATGTACATATACGTTTAAATATATTGTGTCTGTTTATATATACATGAATAAATAAACACAGTACTAATATTGTGTAAACAAAAGCTTTTTGGATCTGATGAATCATTTAGCAGCACTAAAATAACTAAAGACAGTTAAGGCTTATTTAAATAATGAAGTTCGTAAGTGTTTCTCCCTTTT
The DNA here is from genome assembly GCF_018831695.1 of Puntigrus tetrazona. NCBI lineage: Eukaryota > Metazoa > Chordata > Actinopteri > Cypriniformes > Cyprinidae > Puntigrus > Puntigrus tetrazona. Next base: position 2,850,363 of record NC_056706.1, on the reverse strand, counting down.
GTCTCTTCCAGGTGTTTGTGCCGTTCAGGTGGAATGGATTCCGAAGCTCCTCCCACAATACTGTCACTTCACCACTTTGGAGGAAAGCCCCGCCCCCTGGTACTGCCCGCTGAGTGGCCGAGTGAAGTGTCTCCAGCAGAGCACCTTCTGTAAGAGCAGCTGTCTGTCCTCAGCCAGAGTTCAAAGCCTGTGTGTGTGTGTGTGTGTGTGTGTGTGCGTGTGCGTGTGCGTGTGCGTGTGTGTGATTACTGTCACATGATATGGATATTAATCTGAACGTGGGTGTGCCTCTCTCCGCAGACAGAGTCAGTTGGAAGCTTCCTGCCATTGAAGTGGATTACCCAGAGGGCCTTGAGCGTTACAAACTGTTTGCCAAGTTTTTCCTGGAGGGCCAGGTGACATTTATGAGTGTGTGTGTGTGTGTGTGTGAGAATGTTGGTGTCAAACCAAAACATGTTGGAAATGTCAGTTATTTGCTCTACTCTAGTATTTGCTCAGCTTTAAACCGTAGCAAATTTGGTCATTTAAACACTTCCAATTAAAACTTTGCAACGACCATAATCACGACAATAATGACTGAGTGCATATTTATTATTACAGAGCTGCTTTCAAAACAAAATCATTTATTACTCTTTAATAAATCTCTTCTGCTCCCCAAGGTTGCATTTATTTGTTCAAAAATACAGTAAAATCACATTTAGTTAAAATAAAAAAAAAATTAATTTGTTGTGATCAAAGCTGAATTTTCAGCGCCATTCCTTCGCTATCTTTCAGAAATCATTCTAATGTGCCGATTAATGCTCAACAAAGATTATTAGTAGTGCTTTATCTTTTCTGGAGACCGAGATGTATTGTATTTTTGAGGATTGTTTGATAATTGGAATCTTTTGTCACATTATACATGTCTTCACTGGCACCTTTAAGTTAATGCTTCTTTGCTTAGGACTATTTATTCCTATCAGTCCAAAAAAAACCACATCAAAAGAGCAGTATAAATGCATAAAGCCATATATGACATATTCATAATTAAAAAAAGTGATGAACTCACTCCTGGATGAATTTCTACAGGTTTATCCCAAGATTCAAAAGTTCACCAAATGTTTACTGTCGTCTCCCTCCACCATGCTGAAGACGTGGGCCAAGTAAGACCTAATACACACTTGAACTTCTGTACGGCGTGTAAACACCTGATGAATAATCTCCTGCTGTTGATCTCAGGCTGCAGCCGCGGACCGAAGCTCTTCTGTCGGCGCTGGTCGCAGAGAAAGTGGACAACAGGACGTCTTTAGAAGCTGCGTGGAAGAAAGATGGAAAATGTAAGTCGCTATGCATAAATGTTTCAGGCTTATAGTTACTATTTAGTGATTTTACTGTATTACAGACCATGCAGTGCAAACCCGTCACGATGCACTAGCATTCAAACCTTTAGGGTCAATGAGATTTCTTTTGAAAGAAATGTTTAGTTCTGTTTAGCAAGAATGCATTCAATTGATTTAAAAGTGATTTATAATGTTACAACAGATTTCTATTTTACCTATTAAGAAATGTTTCTTGATCAGAAAAGCAGCAGATTGAGTAAGAATTTATTTATTATTATTATTATTATTATTAATAATATTAATTTATTATTATATAAAACTCACTTTCTTTTATTCTTTCTTTTCACTTTCTTTTATTCGAATTCTATCATCAGAATTCCGCTTTTTGTTCCGCTTTTGCTTGTTTTCAGATATGTGAGAAACGCAAAGTCAGATGTTTTAGATAAAAACTCAGAATTGCAAAATGTGAATATGTATTAAATATATACAAGCATGCATAGATATAAAAACATTTTTCATGTGAAATGTATTGGTATATAATATAAGATTTTAAATGCATAATGCATATACATGTGATTATAATTGTACTGTACATATATGTGTCATATATATACATATATATATATATATATATATATATATATATATATATATATATATATATATATATATATACACATGCATATATACATATACATATATATATATGCATATATACATATACATATATATATATTAGTACACATACGTATAGAATGTAAACAAAACCTTTTTTTTAGGTCTGCTGTCAGCGTTTTGTCAGTGGATCCCAGAGTCTCTTCATGTAGAGGTCAGTAAAGCTTGGCCACCGATCTGACACACCGTGACCTCTGACCTGTCCGACCAGCACAGGACTTTTTAATCAGAGACACCGCAGGAGACGCATGCCATAAGACTTTTTATAAACGCGCTCTTCAGCTCGTGCCTAACCCTCTGACATCGCACGGATGGATTCCTCCAAAAGACTTCCAGAGTAAAACGACGCCGCGTCTGCAGTGATAACTGGACTTCTGTCAACACCTTCAGATCAGAACACCAGAGCAAATAAACTCCTTTGTCTTCAAACAGCCTTGTGTCTCTGTACTGTCTGCTCTGGCCTTTAACACGCTAGCGAGTGTTTGCTAACAGCAGTGAGCATCACCGTTGCTATCGGGAACAGTGTTAGTGATGTCATCAAACCTCTAACAGCTTTGGAGTTCAGCTTGTTGTTAAAGGAACAGTTCACCCATATTTTACCCTGAAGCCATCCTAGGTGTATATGACTGACTTCTTTCAGACAAACACAGAGTTTTAAAAAAAATTTATCCTGGCTTGTTGATGCTGGTGGATAGCGGCCATTATTTTGATGCTTTGGGGGTTATCACACGTCCTCTGAAGCAGATCGATGGGCTTTTGCAAAAAAAAAAAAATCTAGTTTTACAATTATAACGTAAATAACGGACCGATTGAGCGCCGAGTTCCGGCTTCTTGGCTGACTTCTGACTCAACGCATGATGTAAGACGAGTCATAGGTCAGCCAAGAAGCGTTCTCACGGAAAATAACATGAGTCAGTCATTTACGTTATAATTTTAAAACTAGAAGTATTTTTGTTACAAAAACCCATCGATCTGCTTCAGAGCACAAGTGATAACCCCCCGAAGGCGTATAGGTTAGTTTTACGTCCCAGTACTTGTGGATATATCTGATTTATGGAGCTTCAGAATAACGGCCACTATCCACCAGCATTAACAAACTCGGAAGAGCCCTGATACATTTGTAGAAAAACTGACGGTTCGTCTGAAACAAAGAAGTCAAAAAACACCTAGGATGGCTTGAGGGACAGTAAAATATGGGGTAATTTTTTTATTTTTGGGTGAACTATAACTGATTTTTTTTTTTTCCTGCAGCGTTTAATTATTAGTAATTAAAACAATATTTTATCATTTAAGATTGTGCTCTTTTATAATTTTTAAAAACCTCATTGTGTAAGATATGAAGAGTTTATTTCTCTTTATTATTAAAGTTTATTTGCAAAAACAAGAAAAAATCTTTTTTTTTTTTTGCTAAAAGAACAATTCACACAGTGTGTGTGTGTGTGTTTAATTTTTTTTCATGTAATTTCAATCAAATTATAGTATAATATTATGCAAAAAAACAAAACTTTATTCTCGTAAAAATAGGCAAAAATCTTCAATTAAAGAACAAAAAACATTTTGTTAGCATAATGTGTATTTTGTGTATATGCATTATGTATACACACAGTATACATTTTAAAAAATATTGACATGTATTTACATTCTAGAATATTTATATTCATATAATTAATTTTAACAATTCATATATTTATTGAATAAACATATTTTTTCCAAATATATTCATGTGTGTGTTTATATGTGCATAATATACAGAGCACACATACATATGCAAACAAACATTTATTTAGTGTGAGATTAATCGTTTGACAGCACTAATTTATATATTCAATAAAAGTCTTGTCAAATGCATAGATGCGGATTTATGATATTGACAATAATGACTTGTTTGCAAAGGGAAGTCGAACTTCAATTGAGTTCCGCAGCCGTTATTTCTCGTTTTCTTTTCATAGACCGCATGAGTGGTTTGAATGTGACTGCACGTTACCTAAGAGGTCATTTAGGGAGTAAGACGAGCTCTCTTGAATATTTCTCAACTTGTTAAGTGAGTTTGTAAGGTGGGTCCCTCCCGCGAGCGCTGCACAGTGAAAGCGGATTGTTTCAGAGTCACTTTCGCGAGCTTTGTTATGCGAGGTCGGTGTTACTGTCCACTCAAGTGCTGCTTTTGATGTCCGATCTTCTTTCACAACAAATAAGAGGCAGCAGCTGCTGGGATGCGTTACGTAACCGAGGTGTGCGTGAACGGCCGGAGGTTTCCAGCTAAAACCTGTCACAGAAAAGTCCAGCGGTGAGCAGTACTTGCAGAACCGAGGACTGAAAGAGCTTGAAATCGAGCAAAATTGTTGGATAGGTGTGTGAAGGATTGGGAAATCCGTTACTCCCACACACACACACACACACACACACACACACACACACACACACACACAAGTACGTGCACTTTTCTCTAAGTAGGTAATTTCTTTGACTACCCGGCAATTTTGAGTCATCCGGAGAATCAAATGTCCTGGTTTTCTTCGCCAAACCCCTCCAAATTCCTACTGCTTTTACTTTCTTTTACAAGCATCTTTTTCTTTTTTTTTGAATGAAGTCCATTTTCAGGAGCATTAAGATGTTTATTGTTTAAAGTATCAATACGCTGAAATTCTCAAATGTTTTAATTACTGAAATCTGCCTTTTAAAATTATATTGAAATGTTTTTTTTCTGCATTGCAGTGATTATTTCTCCTGTAAATATTGAAATTAATTTAAAAAAAGGTTTTTTTAGCAGTAAACAAATGCCTGTTTTTATGAGCATTAAATTTATTTTGCATTGTGAGGATATTTTCGTAGCATTTTAATTTTTTTTATTATTTTTTTTTCAAATTTAGGATTGAAAAATCGATGGTGTATAATTGTTATATGTATAACAGTGTTACTGTAGTAGTATTTATATAATTTATAGTTATTATAGTTATTATATAGCAAAAGTGTTTCAACCTCTTATATATGTAGTATAATATAGTCATTAATGATTTTTTTTTTTTTTTTTAATATATATATATTTTTTTTAATTGTTTTTATTTTTATGTCCATTTTGGTTTTCATTTAATCATTTTTGTGTTTCAAAACAATTAAATTGCCAAGGCGACTTTTCTAATATTGATGTTATTTGATTAAAAATATTTGATGGTGCATTTTATTTTTCCCTTATTTCCAGTTAATAACTTAAGTGCTTTACCTAAACGTCTTTCAATTAGTTGCAAAGGCAACATTTCTAAGTTCTTCTTTTTTTTTACTTGCATTTTTATTTTAGTTTTTTTTTAGACCCATTTTAATTGTTCGTTTTTTTCCCCCAACGCCTAATTTTAGTGTATATGTATATTATTTCAGGTGAGAAAGTTAATGATTATAACCCTGATATGTATGCATTGCATGGGAATTATGAGGTTAATTGCGACGACAACGGCATGAATTGTGTGTTATTTAATGCATTTATATGTTCATTTTGTGCTGTATGCATTTGATGTTTGGTGAGATTCTGTGTGTGTGTGTGTGTGTGTGTGTGTGTGTGTGTGTAGGATCCTTCCCTGCCCTGAGGGAAGTCAGAGGGGGAGGGTAAACACTCACTGATCTCTCGCAAAATGGAGTGAAGCGTCACGCCCAGCTAAACATGCCTGCTGTGGGCCGAGAGAGAGAGTGGGAGGAGAGGAAGCTCTGCCAGCACTGGAGGGAGTGGCCGGTCGAAGGAAAGGAATGACAAACTAAAAAGACGTGTTGGGTCAGTCACACCTGACAGCTCTCCGAACACACTGCGTCCACAATCAAACAGCAAACCAGCAGCCACAGAGAGAGAAAACCACAGCAGACATGAGGGACACGGCCAAGAAAGGAAACGGAGAGAAGAGAACTATGGGTAAGAGTTGAGTTGCTCTGATTCATTCCAGTCTCCTCCCTCTCTCTCTCAACTTCTTCCTGATGTTTTCTCATCGCTTCGGATCAAGCTTTCCTTGGTGTTTGTGGGAAAAGTTTGGTGCGCACAGTGAGAAGCTGAAGTCATGCATGCGTTACGTGCATTAAAACACGAAGATGGGGTTATATTTAAGGTGCTGCACTTTAGAATGAAACTTTCACTATCTCTCTCTCTCTCTCTCTCTCTGCAAAACAAATAGCAAACCTCACCTTTGACCTCCTGGCGCATTTGTCTGTCTGTTCGTTCGCTTCTGTGGCTCTTCGCTGCTCGCGTTAAACTGAGGAGGCAGATGTGTGAGATTCCTCAGACTCGTCTGTTTTTGGGAGCGTGGTACTCTCGGGGCAAACGCACGTCAGCGTCGGTTGAGCTGGTCCTGATCGTGTCCCACTCGATGCTACCCAAACCATTTTTCTGGTGAAAATCAACGCTTGTGCACTAATGTTCCCCCTAAACTTTTCACTTCACCGCTCGGAGGAAACCGAAAGGCAGTAGTTCTGCATGGACTGATCTTTTTTTTTTTTTTTTTGAGGGAAATTTGTAATCTGCAGTTCACATTTTCCGCGCTTATTTTATTTTAGTTTAAAAAAAGCAATTTTATAGATCTAAAAAGTTTAGGGAGTTTTTTTTTTTTATAATTGCATGCACAATTTACCTAACTATGAAAATTGCAATTATTATTTATTTGTTTTGTTTTTAGTGCAAATTTAATTTTTTTTTTATTTTTTTTATTATCTGAAATTATTTTTTTGTTGACAATAAATGATATGTATCCATTTATTCATAACTTCTTATATTTGTTGAATTTTGAATGTGTTTTTATATGTATGTTGATATATGGCTTTAGCTTTCTCCATTACAGTAAAAAAAAATACAGCTAAGAGATTAATCAAAACTAGCTAAAAGTTGCAGAACTATATTCATGACCGTTTCCAGTTCTGTGAAAATCTTTCATGCTCTTGATCATGATATTCCACCTCGACTTATTCCGGGTGAATTGTACAAGCATCTGTAAATGAATAAAAGCTAGTTATCTGAAAAGCGAGCGACAGACTCAGAAAGGCAGGTCCACAGATGAATCCAAATGCCCATCATTCATAAAATTCTACACATGCCCCAACCGCACCGCCTTTTGTTTATTCCATTTTTTCTCATTCCAGTTATGGATAGTGGTAATAAATAGCACACCCAGTTCCATTTAACACACTTTAATATCATTAAATGCATTTCTGCTTAACCGCAGAAGAAATGTGGCAGATTTTATATTCACTACAGCCTAGGAAGTGCACGTGAATCGTAGACAATAGTCTTTGTGTTGAAGAGCGATGATGCATCTCATCCTGAAAGCTGCTGTTTTTTTTTCGTTTGACGCCGTTTGATGGTTGAATGAGAGACGTTTTTCTCGCTGACGTCCAGCGAGTCTCAGAAGTAGTATCTGCCGTGAGGGAGTGTGGCGTATTAGTGCTAGTAATAGCCGCTCACGCTCTCGTTAGCCAGGGGGAGGTTTGGAAGATGTCTGGACAAGCTCATGCCGTATCAAGCCGAGTCTTGCTGTTAATAGAGATCTCAGACTTGCCTACAAATCCAACAAGAGAGACTCAGATCTGTGGCTCTAATGGATGTCGTATGTGATTTCATTCACATCCATCTGAGCCTATATAAAAGTATATAATACCAGATGGGAATACTGTGGTGCTCTGATATACACTACAAGTCAAACATTTGGACAAATGTGAAAAAAATTATTAAATCTAAAGCTAGCATAAATATGGAAAAATTTAGTTTTTGGAGACGAATATAAAAATATCTAATACAAAACCATTTTTTAATAAAGTTTTCTTATTTAATTTTGTTTTATCACAATTTTCCGACTTCATTGACATTTTCTCCTCAAACTGTAATTAATTATTTAAACTACTTAAATTAAGTAGAAAATATAAAAACAGAGGATTGAAATATTTTTCTTACAGTTGTGCTTCTCGATTATTTAATGAATGTTCAAATATTATTACAGGAAAATAAAATAAATCAAAGAAAAAAATAGTTTATTGCGCTGTGGTTTTATTTTATTTTTGTATTTTGGAAGTGTTTTTGAAGATTTTTCTCAAGAAACTTAAAACAAGAAAATAAAAACAAAGAAAAAGAGAGAAAATAAATACGTTCTTTTAAAAATGTGTTTATTGTGCTATGAAAAGTTCAAGCTTTTAATTATTATTATTATTATTATTATTAAGATATTTTTTACAGGAAAGTTTCAAAAATGCATTAAAATGTGCTTTTGTGCTCCGTGAGTTTTATTTGTTTTTGTTAGTTTTTTTGTACATATGCCTAACACATTGTAATTCAGGGCAGCATGCCTACAAAAACATGGTAGTACCATGGCACAATTGCGTCGATGGATTCTGGGATGGAAAACCACCTTTTCCTCCATTTCTTTCGTGACATTTGCACAGATTTCCCAACTCTCTTATGCAACTCCTGTTTTGGCTCGAAGCACATTTTTGGGCTCATATTTGACCCCCTTCACTCCTGCAGATGTCTCATGTTCAGCCAATGGGAAAAAAGCTACCGAAAGGAAGAAAGATGATGATGGATCATTTCCAGTGAAAATTCAGGGTGCGGCTGTGGAACCCTTCGAGCTGCAGGTGAGCTGTAGTCCAGTTAACATCCACGAATCGAGTGTAACCTCGCATTTAGTAGTTTGGTTTGTGTTGATCGGCAATGCAAAGATGTTCAAATATGTCTGGCAGATGCAAAGCGCGCGTCCTCCGTTAATGCTGGGTTTGTGTCTTCTGTGCTGGTAATGTTTGATCTGCAGGTTCATGGATTCTGGCTGGTCCAGGATGCCATCGTGACCCTTCTGGGCCGAGAGGAGGTGGCACCGCGCACGTCTGTTGCTTTGGCCCTTTCAGGTGTGACCCTCGACCCCATGACAGAGCTCCAGGACGTCAAGGGCTTCAAAGCTGGAGTCACTCTCCGTCTAATGGAAGGTAAACAGAAAGACCTTCCATTTGAGGATATTTGCTATTTAAATATACATGGGTATGATATTTGGTCGGGAACCCTATTAATTATCTACCAAAGTCCAGCTTGACCGCTTTAAACTGTTGAGAACAGCTGATTTCCATCGAATTTAATTAATCATTAAAGTTTGTCATATTTTATAATTCCAAAACAATTCATCAGTAAATCATATTGTATAGTAGATCATTTGAATTGGGACACAAACTTATTCTCAAATCTGTCTGCATTTTAATTCATTTGGTAACTTATTTTAGTATTATTTATATTAAAGATTTTTAATGTAATTATAGCATAATATACTATTTATAGTAACATTTTGAAAATGCCTTTTTATATATATTCAGTTTTCATTCATTTTTTTTTTTTTTTAAATAAATGGTTACATTTTAAGTTGTAGTTTATTTTAGATTTAGTTTTAGTTAATTTAGTACTTAAACATGTTTCAAATATATTTACTTCATTTTTAGTAATTATTTTAATTTAGTAATTTAGTAATCTTGTATTAAGAAGGTTAAGATATTTGTTTCAGGAAAATAAAAATGCTTTTTTGCACTCACAAATTTAAGATTTAATTTAATTTAATTTAATTTAATTTAATTTAATTTAATTTAATTTAATTTAATTTAATTTAATTTTTTTCAAAATAATTTTGAATAGTTTTTCTTTACAATAACCCTGATTTAGTATTTAGACTCTAGCTAATCTAGTAATCATCAACCATGTGTTTTTATTGCTGGTCCAAGATGTTCAACCAGACCACCCCTCTGCGGCTGATAGTCCATCTTGACCAGTTAACCCGACCCAAAACCAGTTTGACCGCCTGAAGTGAGAATGTGCGGCTGGTAACTGGTTTGTTGCGAGTCAAAGGTGGTCTACAACCTATCCAGGTTAGGCTGGTCAACCTACTTGACCCAGCTAGAAACCAGCCACCATGTTCCAAAATGCGGCAAGCCGTTTAAACTGGTTTTAGCGATAATTTCCAAAGGGATCAGTGGGGTTTTTGTTATTCTGGTTTTGCAACTTCTTGATTTCATTGCAAATCATTTGATGGCAAACTAATGAGTCTTTTCTCTGAGCCAAGTGAGTCACATGGTGCTCATTATGAGCAGTGTGGGAAAATAAATGATAGAATAGAAACAGTTATTGCTCACTGTATAAATCATAGTTTTACAAGACGAGACGCCTTGAAATTCAGCAGATCAATAGCCTGATTCTGGTATCATGAAGTGCTCTTGTGTGTGTTACAGAGCCGTACTCGCCCCGATCGGCACAGGCTCATCTGGCACGAGTGCAGGAGATGCTGAAAGCTGTCAGACCTCAAGACGCCTTGATGGAGGGACGATCCCCCACTGTACTGAACACACTCACCCAGACGGCCGGTAACAAATACACTCACATTTCATTTGCTATTGATATAATTACGTTGATCATTATATCAACTTAATACTGTAACTCAAATTTCTACATTGTTATTAGTAGTACTGTTTTTTTCATTATTATTTTAGGAACTTAATGAAATTATTTTGGTAACATTGGAACCTGGCCATGTTCCCAGCATGCTTTGCGTGGGATTATCATATATATGTTACTAATATTTTAGGTATTGTTTTTAATAATCACATTGTCACTTGCGTTGATCAAATTTATATGAAATTTATATCAAATTTAGTGTTTTTTTTCTAATATTATATTTTATTTTAAAATGTAGTAGTTTTACTTTTAGTCAATGAGCGTTTTACATATATATATTTTTTAATTTTAGCACTTTTGTCATTTGTAATATTTCTATACAGCTTTAATTTAAGTTTTAGCTATTTTTGCCACTTAGTAGCGAAGGTAACATTTCTAATTTTTCATCTAATATTTATATTTTATTTCAGCTTAATTAATGACTGAAAACTGTTTAAGTTTTAGTTTTATTTAACAGTAACAGCACTGATCCAGTATCTTGAAAACTTTGTCTTTGTGCACAAATGTTATCATTAAACAGTGCTTTTATTCAGTATATCCTCTAAATAATTTAAAATGCATTATTTTTTTTAAGCCCATGGCAATGAGACTGACTGTGTGTTTTATGTGTGTGTGTATCAGAAGCCCCTCCCACTCAGCACTCGTCAAAGAACAAACGAGCCAATAGTAAGACAGAACAGTCTGCTGAAGTCCCGCCTCCTCCTGCCTACATTCTACCTGGAGTTTCAGAACTTCCTCCTCTGACGACCCTGCTGCCCACCAACACACACAGCGAGGTATGTATCGAATACACACAAATAAATCTTCAGGTTTTTGGCTTTGTTTTTCACTCTCAAACCGCTTCTCCTAAAGGCTCCCAGTTACCTGCTTGACCTGTCACTCAGCTGCTGGAACCCTCCCCCTGGTTTCCGGAAACTGCAAGGTGACTTCATGTACATCAGTGTCCACACTCTGGAGGGCAAGCAGTGTGACATCACTTCCTGCCCACGTGGATTCTACATGAACAGGTAAGACATTTGACAAAGATGTAGCTTACCTAGATAACTTTCTAAAATCAGTGTTTTTGCATACAGTTTTGCATACTATTTTTTTTAAAATATAGTAGATATTACACAATATATACTAGTTTTTGCATAAAGAAAAAGTTCTAAAAAAATAAATAATAATCACCCAATAATGTAATTTTTAATTTGTGGCATATTCTCAGAATGATAAGACATTTTTTTCTAAAAAAAAAAAAAAACATGCTGGCATGGCATTGATAAATGATAATAATCTAATTCCTTCAATCGTTCTCAAAAACCAAGCTGTATTTTGTCTTTTAGGTCTACCCTCGAAGTGTTTGACCCTCGTCCTGCTCAGTCGACTCCAGTGTGTCACTGTCTGACTGACCTGCTGTCCCACATCAGCCCACAGTTCAAACACAACCTGAGCACACTGCGGCACAGGTGACGTGCACACACACTCACACACTCACTCACTCACACTCACTCACTCACTCAATCACACACTCACTCACTCACACTCACTCACACTCACTCACACACTCACTCACTCACACACACACACACACACACTCACTCACTCACTCACTCACTCACTCACTCACTCACTCACTCACTCACTCACTCACTCACTCACTCACTCACTCACTCACTCACTCACTCACTCACTCACACACTCACTCACTCACTCACACACTCACTCACTCACTGACACACTCACTCACTCACTCACTCACTCACACACACACTCACACACTCACTCACACACACACACACACACACACTCACACACTCACACACACACACACACACACTCACTCACTCACTCACTCACTCACTCACACACTCACTCACTCACACTCACTCACTCACACACACACCTCACTCACACTCACTCACACACTCACTCACTCACTCACTCACACTCACTCACTCACTCACACACTCACTCACTCACACTCACACACTCACTCACTCACACTCACTCACTCACTCACACTCACTCACTTACTCACTCACTCACTCACTCACTCACTCACTCACTCACACACTCACTCACTCACTCACTCACTCACACTCACTCACCACTCACTCACACACACTCACTCACTCACTCACTCACTCACTCACTCACTCACTCACTCACTGGCACTCACACACACACACACACACACACTCACACACACACACTCACACACACACACTCACTCACTCACACACACACTCACTCACTCACTCACACACACACACACTCACACGCACGCACTCACTCACTCACACGCACTCACACACACACGCACTCACACACTCATTCACTCACATACACTCACACTCACACACACTCACTCACTCACACACTCACACACACTCACTCACTCACTCACTCACACTCACTCACTCACAATCACTCACAATCACTCACTCACACACTCTCTCTCACTCACTCTCTCACTCACTCTCACTCTCACTCACTCACTCCACTCACACACACACACACACACACACACACACTCACTCACACACTCTCTCTCATTCACTCTCACTCTCTCACTCACTCACTCACACACACACTCACTCACTCACTCACACACACACACACACACACACACACACACACACACACACACACACACACACACACACTCTCTCTCTCACTCACTCTCTCACTCACTCACTCACTCACTCATTTACACACACACACTCTCTCTCTCACTCACTCTCACTCTCTCACTCACTCACTCACTCACACACACACACACACACACACACACACACACACACACACACTCACTCACTCACTCACTCACTCACTCACTCACTCACTCACTCACTCACTCTCACATGTATGTCAGTATAGTTGATTGAGCGTTTCTGTCCATTCAGGCCGTCTCTGCCGGCTGAGGAGGCACTGTCCACTCCGTACCGCACACTCAGCTGGCTGGGCATCTCCTCACTTCACTCACACAAACCCAGCTTCAGCGGCCGGCTGGGTCTGGACCGGGACCTCAATGCACAGGTGCTCAAACGCAAATCTCTTTATTGCCATGAGTGTGCAATAAATAACGAGGCATTAAAATGCAACAATATTAAAACAAAAAAATAGCAGTAATGAAAAAATGTATATTAAGTCAAATGTTTAGGGATGCACTGAAATGAAAATTCTTGAAAATGAAATATTTTTTTACTGTGTATTTTGACAGTTTTTTTCACCATTGCATGAATTAAATAGGCAAAATGTACTTTATAACTTGCTTTTCAAAGAACAACAAAAAATACAAAAAAAATGGTCTCAGATTTACTCTCTATACCTGTCTATTCACATTGGTTTGTCATATTGTCTGTCTGTGTGTGTGTGTGTGTGTGTGTGTGTGTGTGTGTGTGTGCACTGCATGTCAATCAAGTTTTCTTTGTATTTCAGGCTCCAGACTGGAATAAAGAACTTCAAGCAGCCAGAGATCTTCCTCAGAGGAGTCTGGAGGAGAGACTTCAGAGAGACCGAGCGTTACTGCAGGTTTGAGTTTGCCTAGATATTCAGATATCTGCTGTTTATATATACAGCTCATTATTATTACTGCAGACTAAACCGAACTCCTATCCTCCTCCTAAAACAAAACATACTATATTCATTTATGAATTTTTATCTTTGAGAATGTCATCATAGGGATGTTTTTTTCAGTTGTTTAATTTAAAGTGATTATTTTGTCTTTACAGTATAATTAAGTAAACACAAACTAAACCGACCACACAGGCTCATCTAAACAACTCAGCACTAGCTTATAGATGCATATATATGTATATATGTGTGTGTGTATATATATATATATATATATATATATATATATATATATATATATATATATATATATATACATTGCATTGCATGAAAACCATAGTTTTTAAAGTTTCCACGTCTTACTTTTCATTGCCTGTTCTCTCAGGTGAACAGTGCTTTTGTGTGGGCTGTCGCTCAGGCGGCAGAGAAGGTGATCGATGGTTTCGTTGACTCAGTCAACGGTTCTCACGAGGACCCGGCGTTCTTATGCGGCGGTGTGTTCATGAGTATGCCGGCACACAGAGACCAAATGCTGGGAGGAGAGCGGAGTCACAGAGCCGCTCAGCGCCACGAGCTGCGGTGTGTCCAGGCTTACAGCGACCTGGACGGAGACCTCCAAAACCTGCACACCATTCCCACAGCGCTGGCCGACTACCGCGGCGTCCGGCTGTCTGCGCAGGGCCTGGCCCCGGGTATTCAGGGCCCCGAGCAGGCTGAGGTTCCCAATGGCCTTTTATACGGCTACAGCGCAGGGCCACTGGAAAATCCATCGAGACGGAAACTCCTAGAGCTGCTGGCTCAGTCCGCAAAGGCTCTTTCTCTGCAAAGACATGCGGTTCTGGGGTCGACCGGGCATCAGCTGCCCCTCTTCACCTCTGTAGATGCCCAGGGGATTCTGGGGGCCGATGGTCGCTATTACCTGCTGGATGTGTATCGTACAATGCCAGCTGATGCCAACTTCCATGTAGAAGAAGACGGAGAAGGAGGAGGAGAAACGGAGGGGAGTTTTCCCAGACGGTACCCTCACGTTTTGTGTCGGTTACGGCCGGAGCTAGTGAAGGCGTTCATTCAACACAAGTGAGTTTTAAAGGTTTCCCAAGTGCTTTCATTGGTTGATCAAACAGATAGACCCGCCCCCAATTCCACGCCGTTGGTTGAGCCAGTGTTGGCTTGTAAGAATGTTACAACAAAACATTTGTCTTTCTAGCTGTATTATAATCTGAAATAATGAAACAGAAATCAAATGTAAACATTGGATGGAAATAATTGGAAATATAATAGTGTACTAACTGGAAATAAAAAGTCAAACTGAAAAGAAATAAACCTAAATAATAATATTTAAAATAAACAAAAAATACAAAAAATAAAAAAATGACTACAAATGTAGCTAAAATTAATATAGAGTATATAAATATAGAGTATATCATTTTTTTTAATGATCAAAAATAATATGTATTATTTATATGAAAGTATATTAGTGTATACACTAATATATACACTAATATACTAATAGTACTAATAGTAACGCTGCATTCTATGTTGTCATTGAATCAGTTTTTGTGCGTCTAAGAATTAACATATGTATATTAATTGAGTTTTAAGTTTCTCAAGTCCTTCCATTGGTCGATTAAACTGATAGCCCCTCCCCCAAGTTCCCATTGAAACTTACTGTCTGCATTGCCTGAGGGAATTGGCTTTTGTACTAAAAATCTACATTGTTTATAAAAAATGTGAATGTTTATTGCAGCAATGTATAATGCATCATATCGTAAACAAGCAACAGTTATTAATGCTTGAATCAAACCACACAAACTAATAATAATATATATATAAGGCTTGGATATTAAACTGGATATTTATATTTTGTTAATCTGTGTACGTGAACACGATTCGTCTTGATGTTTCAGACACGCTCAGTTCTCGCAGCGAGTGAAGGCTCACATGGAGGAGAACGGAGGCGTGGAAGAGTGCATGACATCCGGTGAGAGCCAAAGCAAGAGTTCACGTTCACGGTGTTGAACTGTGTGTCTGAGATGTTTAACAGGAATAGCCATATGTGCTTATTTGTGTGTTGTCAGCTGATTCTCGGAACATAGACGCGGTCAGAAAAGCTTGCAAAGACGTGGGATCCATCAGTGACATCATCTTCGAGATGCGCTTCAACCCTAATGTCTTCTCCCCAGGTCAGGAAAACATCATACTCGTATAACACAACAATATGCATTAAAACACACTGCACAGAAGCTCTGTACTTGTATACTCTCTATTTAGGCACTATCTTATGAAATGGAACCTAATAAGTAACTCATTTTGAAGACTCATATGTGACTCTGGAACACAAAACCAATCATAAGCGGCATGGGGTATATTTGTAGCGAGTCCAAATAATTTTCATTCATTTTTATGCCAAAAATCAAGTATGCAAATTCAGTAAACATTGTTACATTTGTAAATTTCCTTCCGTAAATATATGTTTTGATCAGTAATATGAACTTCATTTGGAAAGCTTTAAAAACATTGAAAAAAAGTGACCCTAACGACTGGCTTTGTGGTCCAGGGTGCTTGAGATGTAGACAGCTCACCAGATATCGGAGCAGAACAAATATCACGTCCATCTTCGACAGAAATCGCTGTTCGGCTTTTTTACTGCTCAATTTGCATAATTAATGATTTAGTTTGAGACCTTAAATATTGTCTTCTGTCTCTAGGCGTGCAGTTTCCCAGCTCTGACAGCGATGCAGTGGAGCTACAGAAGGAATTATTAAAGGAAGCAGCATCGTTTATCATAAACGACCGGATACCAGAATTTGTGAGTGTATTTGTACACTTCTATATGGCAAAAAAAAAAAAAAAAATTCTGCAAAGACACATTGAATTGATCACAAGTGACAGTATAGACATTTATGATACAATTTTATTTTTTAAATAAATGCTATTCTTATTAACTACAAAGGATTCCTGGAAAATAAAATGTATCACAGTTTCCAAAACTCAGTTTAACATATATTTATATGTTAAATATTTCTTGAGCAGCAAATCAGCATATTAGAATGATTTCTGAAGGATCATGTGACACTGAAGACTGGATTAATTTCAATTTTGAATCACAGGAATAAACTACTGTTTTTACTGTAATTTTACTGTATATTACAATAGATCTAAAAAATTACTTTATTCTGATCAAATTAATGCTTACTTTTAGATGAATGACTGCATTCACGGCACTGACATACCCATGGATGGTGCTTCTTTACGACAAGCCCTCCATCAGAAAGGAATAAACCTCCGCTATCTCGGTCACCTGATCACGTCCATCAGCCAATCAGATCTCAGACATCAACTGAGACACATCACGGTAAACTCTTCGGAATTACATTCAATTGGGGGAGATTTAAAGTTTAGAAAGTGTCCTAATCACATCTTGCCATCTCTCAGAGGTTGGCGTTTGCAGAGATTGTAGTGCGATGTGCGCAGCGGTTCTTCGGTGGCTACATTCAGGTCAGTCTGTAAAGATATTATTATTATTAGGGTTTTTTTTTTATTTGTTCTTTCAAAAGAAAAAAATGTATTTTTTTTTTTTGCCTCAGGGGGTGGAGACGTCTAACCTGTCTGCAGCGGCGAGTCATTTCCTCTGCTGCTTATTGGTTCCACACTTCAGTTCCGCATCAAATGGGGAGGAGTCTAAGAAGCGCTCCAGGAGGCGTGGCCGTGGAGGGGGCGGGGCCACAGACAGCACGGCGTGGACCGCGCTCAGCGGGAATGAACTGTGGAGTCTGATCTGTCAAGATGCTCTAGAAACATACAGACTTAAAGAAGGACTAGGGTGAGCGAAGATCATCCACTCCAAAGGTTTTAACCCTTCCAGGTCTCTCGCACGTCTTCATAAACTAATCTTTTTTTACAGGTCAAGTGTGGACCATCTAGTAGAGCAGTACGGACTCCAGAAGATATCCTTGTTGAGAGAGATGTGCTTGAAGACTGGCATTCAGGTATTGCATTTAACCAGACAATGACTACAGTATTACTGTTTGTGCAGGCAATCATTTTGCTTATAGGGTATGCTAGGCTAGCAGGTTAATCTCTTAGGCTTGACTTTAAATAACACAAGTTTTATCAACAAATGTACTGATTTATTTAAGTACATGTAACTAGAAATGAAAAGCACCAATTACACAAATAAATAATAATATTTTTAATATTACATCTTGGCAAAATATATTGCATCATTTAACAATAGTCAATAAGATTGATTAAATTGAACAAAAGTGACAGTAAAGACATTTATGTTGCAAAAGTAGTGCTGTCTAACCATTAATCATGTTTTATCTCATCCAAAATAAATGTTTTTTTAGTGTATATGGTATTTATTATTTATATATTTAATTGTCTGTATTGTCTATATATTAAATATTTTTATATAGAATAAAATATAATAATAAAATATATAAATTTGTTAATTTTTTCAAAATATATATTGTATATGTGTATTTTTATATACATAATAAAGATTTTTGTAAACATTTTATTTTATTTTGGATGCGATTAATCATTTGTCAGCACTATGCAAAATTATTTAATTATTTATTCTATTTAAAATAAATTGTTCTTTTTAATTTTCAAAAATTGCATTTCACCGGAGACCGGAGTAATGATGCAGAAAATTTAGCAGAAAATACTTATTTTAAATAGCAATACTGTTATGCTGTATTTGCTATATTTTCGATCAAATAAATCCGGCTTTGGTGCAGAAGAAGCATACAGAGCAGTGAAGATCTCAGTTGTTATCTTGTAGTGCGTCTGTGCTGTGACATTTCTGCCTGTGTCACTGAAAAACTCGTTTGTGTCCCACAGCTCCGTCTCAGAGAATACATTCTTGACAATCGCAACAAAGCGCCAATCTCTCCCGACGACGTGCTCAACATCCAGCCCGTCGTCAAGCACATAACCACAACAACCAGCGACGCCACTCGGATGTTTAGGGCCGCTCAGAACAGTCTTCAGAAAGGTACTCACGATCCAGTGTGCAGTAGTTAACCGAGTCGTGTGCGAACAGCCTCCTCTGACCCTGCTCTCTCTGTAGGGTTACTGGAGCAGGCGTACGATCAGCTGAAAGAAGCGGCGTACCTCTTCGGTCGTGTGTGTGATGACCTACATCCTGAAGCCTGCCATTGTCTTAGTCAGCTGGCGAAAGTGGCCTATGTGCAGGGTCATCCTGCTGAGGTGTGTTTGTGTCCACTATCTAGGGTCAAATTAAGGCACTGCCAAATTGTGTTAACCTTTTTTAAAAAATCATAGAAATATGAATAATAAAAACTATGCATTTTATATTTTATAAGTTTATAAATTAACTAGTACTGTTAAACAATTAATTGCAATTACTTGCATCCAAAAAGTTTCCATTTAGACAGTACATATGTGCGTACACTGTGTGTGTGTGTGTATATATATATATATATATATATATATATATATATATATATATATACTACTTGTGTGTGT
>NC_056706.1:2803372-2825872 GCF_018831695.1 Puntigrus tetrazona | reverse complement strand
TTAGTCAAGGCTCGTGAGTCTTTGAGGAGGAAAAATGTAAACCTGCGGGGAAATAAAGCGCTCGTTTACGACGCGACACCTATGTGGTCAGCTTTTCCGACCGCGTAATAGGACTTTTATTTCCAAAGCGAGGATTTTATACTGAGTTTGTTATAAACGTGCATGAATCGTAACCATGTAAGGCCGGTTAGAAGTCAAGGATACGTTTGAAAGGAAGCTGTAGTCTCTCTCAAACTCTCTCTGAAGCATCCTAAGATTAAAAAAAAAAACTCAATTTGTTAAACGTGCACACAATTTTGCCTTTTCAGCAGCATAAATAGTCATAAATACTGAGACTGTAGGAGTGTTATATATTTTTATATAAAATAAGCTTTTTTTTAAATGTTATAACTTAGTTATAACTAATAATAATGTAAGCCCACCTCTCTTGAATGCCATGAAAACTGTTGCCAATTATAATAATTTTTGGCAATGTCTGAGGCGTCCAGTTTCTCCACAGCAGGTTGTTATACAGAGCCTTTCCACAATGCATCAGGTAAAACAGGGTGGGATGATAAACCCCTCGCTTTCCCTCCTGTTGCGGAAAACGAAGCTTAAAAAACGGAAAGCAGAACGCACGTCTTCGTTCACGCCAGTAGATGCGCGCACCTCGTTTTCGGTCAGCACGGTGAAGCCCAGCTCTTCGAGGGCCTCGCGCTCCGACTCGGAAAACACGGGGTCGTACACAGAACACCTGCCCGCCGGAATCTGAGGGGAGGGGGAATATGAGCAGAGAGATCGTTTGCATGTGCGTGATTTTTATATAGATGAAACGTTCGTACCTGCAGCGTCTCTAGCAGCAGTAACAGCATCGCAAGCTGATACCGGGCGGACGCGCAAGAAGCAAAGTGACCCAAACCGTAACACACGCAGTGCTGAGGAGAAACTTTTCCGTTCTGCTCTGAGGAGCCGGGAAGAAGACGCTCGGAGAGAAGATCTGAAGGTGGACATGGGAACGTGGTCATTGCAAATTGCGTTATTACATTTACAGAGGGCACAGCTGTAATTCAACCTCACCTTTCCACTCCATCCAGAAACCTTCTCCTCTAAGTTCATTCCTGTGAAGGGGGAAGGACATTTGAGAGAGTCGCAGACGATATGAACACAAGTCGTAACATAATTCGTGCACTTTCCCATTTTAAAAGAATACCACTCGTGTAATTTGTGATGGTGGCAGTCAGATGAACTCTCACGTGGCGTTTATTATCTTCTGCTTGTCCGGTTTGCAGTCAGACACCTGGTGTGAGTCTTGTTTGAGGTTTGAAGCTTGTTTTCCTCTTCTAGCAGCTCCTTTACGGCGCCCTGCTACCTGCCAGTCGTCGTTACAAGCCATTATGTCAAAAGCCTCTTCTTTCCAAAGAACAAGACCGTTTACAGACGGACAGCTCAAAATAAGCGATCACTATTTCCATATTAACACATTTTGTAGTTTTGTGGGCGCAAATGTCTCTATGATTAACTTTTAGCCGCCGGGACTTATATTTATGTCTACAAAACCACGTTAGTGTTTCTGTGTTACACTTTAATCGTTCCGGTCTCCCGCTGCTCTCAATATTTTCAGTTCCGATGTGGCTTTGCAGACAAAATAATAACCAACTTTTCATTTTCTCAATTTTTTAAAATGTATTCATTGACATGTGCGTATATGTATATAACATATTACATTCACATATTATATATAGTTATTTATATTCCCTGTTGAACCTTGTCGAGAATACGTTAAATGTCATGCGCTGTAATTTCTATTCTATTCTATTCTATTCTATTCTATTCTATTCTATTCTATGTTTATAAACCCGATAAACCCCTAAATCAAGTGTAATTGTCTGCAAGAACAAGAGCGCGCGATTTGTACACTAGATGGCGCGCGCTCGCTTTTTTCCCGCTCTTTAGCTCTGAGGTAAAAAAAAAAAAAAAAAAAAAAAAAGAAGCAGCTGTTTTTATTTTCTAAACTTTTCTCATAGGTTTTCTTTTATATATATATTTACGACGGGAAAATAAAATGAAGTGTGTCATCGAAGGCAACTGCATTAAAGGCAGGACAATTTTACTCAATGTTATATAAACAACTCGTTTTTTTTTTCTAGTTTTTTTTGTTAATAAATATCTCTGTTTAGTCTTTGGAAAAGCAGTTCATGCTCTGTCGAGAATTGGTGATGAAATATGGTTGGATCCACTGGAGAAAGGGGTAGGTCTAATATTATATTTTGGATATTTCATTGGTTGTCTCTTAAAATATAATGTGCTGCTTAGGTCAAATGACAAGGCACAATATTTAGCATTAAGTCTAAGGTTGTTAACATTATCGTTAGTTAATTCTATTCGTAAACATTAACTATCCATATTATTTGTCTCTCATTTCTTTCTCTAGTTGGCTGTAAGGACAGTAAACTCATCTCAATCGGCTTATGCCTGTTTCTGCTTCACTCCTCTCTTCTTCCAGCAATATACTCCTGATCCAGAAACTCAGAAAGACTCCGAAGCTGTAAAATGCAAATTAAACATGAAGGTACTGAACATTCGGGACCACAATGTTCTTGCAGGAGTCTTGCAGAATTTGGACGGTGACGTTACACAAATTAAAGCTTTAAAAAGGTGTTAAAAACATGGCCAAGATATAGCATTAAATGTTGCATGCGCTGCCAAAAATGATGGGTTTTTTTGCTAACTTTAAGGTAGACTAGAATGTAGTACTCTAATTATTTTTGTAGTATATACCATGTATATTCTGAATATGAGAACAAGTATTTGATGCACATATGTAATTGTAATAGGCTCCAGTCTCCAGTGCATTTAGACTTACTGTATACCAGAGCTCCTTTAAACTACATTAATGGTCCTACATTAATTAGATATTGTTTGTTTGTTATCAGGCTGATGCTGCACCCGAATGAGTTTGACTCTTTTAGCATGCACTGCCAAAAATGATGTTATTTCTCAATGTTTCGTCCGGGTTTCCAATACAAATATCCAAACAAGATGCATTTAATTTATGTGCAAAGTTAATATATAAAGTCTTGTTTTCTGAGAAATTTAACAAAATGACGTAAGTTTATACAACATGGCATGTAAACTAAGTTGCTTTAATTAATTCGATTTTCCGTTAGCAGGTACGTCTTTGGTATATAATAACTGGAAATCAAGATTTATGATTAATTCTGAACCAGGAATAATAATACCCAGTGCCTTAACTCATATCCGTCAGTATTATCCATTCATAGCACAGCATCTGCTAATCATCCAATGCTTTTTTAATAATTTTCAGTGTGTGCTTCCCCTGTTCCGCTGTGCGTCAGGGAGAGAGCGCAGTGTGGACAAATGTGAGATATCCATCAACATCCCAAACAGCAGGGTGATATTTCGGTTCCACTGCAGACACGGTTAGTTCATTTGCATGTGAAGTGCGTACTGAATCTGGTAGTGCTTTGACAGAGGGAGGAACAGATTGGTGTCGGCGGATGTAATCACAGGGTGACGGCACACTCCGCTGGACTCTCTTCTGTGGCGATGAGACGCTACAAATCATTTCCGTATTGCGTAATTCGTCACAACTTCTCACATTCGTCCTAATCAAGATGTTGTCCCTTGCGTGTTTTAGGAATAACAAAGACCTATAACTTGGGGTATCAGGAATGTGAAGCTTTGCAAGCCGTGTTTCCAGCTCACCTCTGTCCAAATGCCCTAATGGCCCAGTCCAAGTAAGTGCACACAGTATTGCTTTTTCTGAAACTCTTGTTTATTTATTTACATTATTTATATAAAGCCATTGGCTGTGTCTCAAAACCTGCCATATTAGGCATCATTTTTGGACACCCAAGCCTTTTTGATGCACATGCTGTCTAGTAATGCCGCACGATATTTTAAGGCACAATATTTTAGTTTCTAAACCCTTTACAGTAAGGTTGTGTTTATTAGCATTAGTTAATTACATTAGTTATTCGTTGAAAAATAATTCCAAAGAATGTATTATAATACGTCTTGATTAATTATCAAAACCAATGTTGTATTTGTTAATATTATTTAAAGGAGCTGATCTAATATGAACAACAATTAACAGTTATAACTATATTTTAATCATCTAATGGTAACAAAGATGAATAAATCCTGTAATATATATTTTTTTTCATTGTTAGTTAATGCATTAAATAATGATAATTAATGAGACCTTTGATGTTTAGTAGAATAGTCCAATTTATTAGCTAACTTAATTTTTGTTTCCGTCTTAGACTTTTAGGTGACGTTGTGATGCATTTCCCAGCTTCACAAGAAGAGGTCACTCTTTCCATTTCCTCTTTTAAAGTAACCTTAAGGACCTTTTGTGAGGAAGAAAATAGTAAGAAAACGTTTGCTAACTTTAAGGTAGTTCACTAGAATGTAGTACTCGAACTATTTTTGTAGTATGTACCATGTATATTGTGAATATGAGAACAAGTATTTGATGTAATTTTAAAAAGTGTCCTTCCATCTCCAGTGCATTTAGACTTACTGTATACCAGAGCTCCTGTAAACTACATGAATTAGATATTGTTTGTTTGTTGTCAGGCTGTATCAAAGGCATGAACACCGAGCTGATGCTGCACCCGGATGAGTTTGACTCTTTTCAGGTTGGAGAGGATTCAGCCGTGACCTTCTGCCTCAAAGAACTGAGGGTGAGCGGCATGCTTAAATACACAGAATATAAGCTGTTTGTGTTCCCATGCAAGTATGTTTTATTTGATGTGTTTGTTGGTGAGTGCCCGGGGATCTGCCATATTCATTTTTATTGCCATTTATTTCTGTCCTGCGATGTCCAGTAGTCGTTGTGCCTATCATATTCACCCAAGCGAGTTCAGAGAAAGTGTGTTAAGCATGGGAACTGAACAGACTTTTAACTCACAGCCAAGTGTGGTATTCTGAATCTGCATTAATAGCATTGCATTCTTATATAAATGCATTGCTTAAAGTTGGATTATACAAAACATCCAAAAAACGTTATGTGCAAAATGAAGATATGAAGTCTTGTTTCCTGAAAAATGTAAGAAAATGACAGTTTATACTCAAAACGGAAATCTGCCAAGTTGCTTTAAATTAATGATTTTATGATCGCTTCCATGATTTCGAAATTGTAATTCGTCCAATGTAAATGATAGTATCCTTGCGCTAAACCTTTGACCGTGATTTCCAGGGAGGTCTGGTGGCGGTGGATTATGCCCTGACAGTACCGACCCTGTTCACGTACGGCTTTGGCTGTGTGTCAGTGGCGTAACTTCTTGGCAGGCCACAGTGTATTTGTGTCAGTCATTGATGCAGTGGGACAGATGCTTGGATTCGAACCAGATAGCCTGTCACAATGAGTTACAGCACTGGACAGCACACTGTGGTCTGGACACACATGACTGACCTTCTCCTCATGCTCCTATTAAATGGGGTCAAATACATCTGTACGGATCAGTATGTCCCTTGTGTATAAAATGCTGTAGGAATCTCTTTTGACAGGTCTTAATTCTTAATTGTAATGCTGAAAAAAACTTTCAATTCCTTAATGTTTTTCACGTTTAATATGTTGCAACCTTATGTTAAACTGCTTTACTTGCTTGTTACCACACTTTGAGTGAAGTTATCCTGTGGCAAAATGTACTTATTATTACTTTAAAAAAAAAAATTGATTGTGTAGATAGATAGATAGATAGATAGATAGATAATAAACTAAACTACTTTAATTTGTGTAATATATAATTTATATATATATCATTAAATGTTTGTATGCATTATAATATATATAATAATATATTTTTATCTATCATGTCTATATAAAATGCTTACATGTTACGTAATTTTAATAATTGATAATAAATTTATATATAAAATATGTAACTTATTACTAATTATATAATAATAGGTTCTACAAATTTATTTCATATACATATATGTGTGTGTGTAAAATTTACATAATCATGAATCTGTTGTTTGTAATAACATTGTTAATAAAAATCATTAAATATATGTAAATAATGAAAATATTTGTTATTTACAGTATTATTAATTAATGTATTATATTAATTATAAATATTATTTCTAAATATTATTAATGTATAATTATTATTCACTGTTTGTTGTTATATTGTTTTTAGGGGCTGCTATCCTTTGCCGAGTCTTATGGTCTACCAGTGTCTAGCCAGTTTGGTGTGGCTGGACAGTAAGAATTTATTTGATACTACACCCACATGCATTCATCATACAAGCATACAGTAAGCATATAACACACAATTGTGCATTCTGATCTCTTTCAGGCCTATATCCTTCACTATAAAAGACATGACACTGGAGGCCCATGTTGTATTGTCCACCTTAACGGAACCAAACCATGAGAGCCCATCTCCATCTTCACCTAGGTATTTCATTTTGTCCCTAATATTAACATAATTCTATTTCTATAGGCACCGAGAGGGCATTGAGTTCAGTGACAGCTTTAGTGCTCTAGTCTTTCATGTCTCACATATATAGGGTAACACAGAACTAGAGCTGTGACATGCTAGCCTGTCTGTAATTAACACTGTAGCTCATCCAGTCCATACAATGATGTCACTGAAGTTGCCTCGCCTCCTCGTGGAGTTTGTGCATATCAGTGTTTCTGTGTGTTATTCTCTAGCAAAAAACAAACAACTGGGTCACCTGTTGCGTGCGACTTACGTCACTGTTGACTGTTTAAACAGTCTACCTGCAATAATTAATGCCATCACAAGCTAAAGTAAATAAAAACTCTTGATTTTTTTCATCTTTGATTTTGAAAGGTCAGAGGGGTTATTTGCGTAGATGTCAGCAAAGAAGTTTAGATTAAAGTCTGTCATTCAACAACAAGACCGTTTATGTTGGTACTTAGTTGAGAAATTGTTTAAATAATTATAATAATTGCATATATAAATGATCTTATATGAATTTATATGTATTTATATATACTTTTAAATGTAGTAGATGTATATATTAAATATATTATTTATTTGGTATATATGATTGAAAAATATATATTTAAATGTTTATAATATATACAATATTTAATTTTATTTTAAATGATAAATACATATGAATTGTATGATTATAATATAATATATAATTATATTACTGTAATAATAATAATAATAATAATATAAATTTAAGTAATAGGTATAATTTTACAATTTGAATAAAATTATAAACATTAGTATTTTAAATATTAAAATAAATATTAACATCTAAATAAAAATAAATAAAAATGATAGTATAATGTATAATCTAATTATATAATAAAAAATAATTAAATCTACAAATGTTAACAATTGTATAAAAATACAATATACAAATATGTTACGACATATATAACATACAAATATGTTATATATATATAATGATTAAAAAGTTATATTGTTTGAGTATTAATTAGTGCAGATCAAATTGTCAATGACCATTATGAAGTTTTACACTTTTATTTAGTAAATGTTTAATTTAATGCATCTTGGAAATGATGAGGCCCCTTAAAAAAAATTGCATAAATATTTGAATGAATGCAGACAGCAAAAAGAAAGACAAAAATTTGGAACGACATACTGGTGACATAATGCTCTTTTTGAGTAAATGAGATCATTTTACTAAACAGTGCCCAAATTCCCTTATATTGGAGCAGATAACCAGATCCTGGGTAACTCAAAACAGTTGTTGTAGTTGCTTTGCTGTCGCGTGCAGAAGAGCGTTTGTCCTGTGGGCCGCAGTTTTGGTACGGGGCCAAATCTGAACATGGTAATGGCCCGACCCCCCCGGAGCGCGATTCACATATTCAGAGGCATGCATTCATCTTTTTTTTCACACACCCTCCCCCGCTGTCGCCATGTGACTTGTCCCATCTTTCTTTTGCCTCTGCTGTCCCTCACACATTCCTGCACGTGTTTCGTTACTCATAGCACTTACATCACAGGCTTTGGCGCAAACTCTTTGCCTTCAGGCACACATTCAGTAAAAATGTTTTCACCCATTTAAAATAAATTGCTAAATTTTAAGTCATTTAGTATATAAATAAATAAAAGTTAAATAATAAAAGTTTTATTATACGAGAGTTCCCCCTTTCATTGCTAGAGTATTTTATCAAAATGAACTTTAGATGAATCTATTAAAAACTAAAGTAAAACTCATGAAGCAAAACTTAAAGAAAGCAAAACTTTAAGAAGATTTGCATTAGCTATTTCTGGAATTTGTTTAAAAAATTCTAAAAACATTATATTATATATTACAAAATAAATATTTCAGTAAATAATTTAAAATAGGAAAAAAAAATTATACAGACAAGTATAATTTGTCTGTTTAATATATAATGATATATATATATATATATATATATATATATATATATATATATATATATATATATATATATATACACACATATATCCTTCTTGATTCCTATTTCTTATTTCCTTTTTGTTTTGTTTTATGGTGCTTGTCTGTTAAAAAAAGGCTAAGAAATATTCAATATTATACCAAGCCAATATTAAGTTTAATGTTTACAGTTGTTGTAATAAGTTTCAACAGTTCAATCGAATCAAAGAATTGAATGGAAAAGAAACCCCCTCAAAAATGTGAATTCATTTGGCATATGTAAAATAATTACATTTAAACTTCAACAGCAGCTTCAACAACAACTCTTTTTCAGGGATGACTGTCCTGTCGATGTCCCCAAGACCTCCACAGCAGAAGTCTCCGCATGTGTAGGCCCTATGGAAACAGAGGTGTGTGTAGCTGATGGGGAACAGGTGGCTTCCAGCCAGGGCAGTGAGGTTTTTAATCCAACCCTTCATATGAGGAAGATGATTCAGCTTCAGACACCTGGAGAGATCCTGCTGAAGCCCAGACTGGCGTCTGAATCAGCCTTAACTACACCAGTGACACCAGCCACGTTTATGGTTAGTGTCTTCTATCAGACAAATAATAAATTGCATATCAGGGCTAAATTCTTTTTTTTTTGTGCAAAGGATGATATTTTGAAGAAAGTTTGTACTGAGGCTGTTTTAGGTAGAAAAATTAAATACCATGGTAATGATACTATGGTCAATGATGACCCAGGAAAGCCTGGTTACAAACTTTCTTCAAAATATCTTCCTGTTCGGCAGAACAAAAAAAATTTATAAAATTTTTATTTTTGTGTGAACTATTCCTTTTCATTTATCATTTGAACATCAAATAAACCTAAGTTGCTTCAGTCTAATATGTGTTCGTCTTGAATTATCACTAACAATTTTTATTCATTTTGAATTTATTTACTTTATAAAAAACTGTAGACAAATTTTACAGAAAAACAGCTGAATTTGTACTTTCAAATTGTGCTAAAAGTGAACAAAATATCAGTACGACAACAAAAGGCATGTACAAAATGTTTCTACAGCAAGTTTTATAATATTGATAATTTTGATCATCTTTAAAACAACTGTCCAAAAAAACCGTTTCAGGTATTTAAGCAGAAACATATAGATGAACCGATCATTAATATCATAAGAAACATAAAGTCAGTCATGTGTGTTCAAACCAAATGTCTTTCTGCGTTCATTTATTCATTAATTTATCATTTTATTAGATTTTTTTTTACATGTATGTAATGATGCAGCTACAGTTTGGTCAAAATATCTCAGATGTTTGCGTTTACAACTTAAGTGTCTGGTTTCAGATCCGCTCCCTGCTTTTCGGAGCTGTATACACTGATGTTGTGGACAGTAAAACAGCTGATTTACGCAGCCTGGCCTGTGCCAGTGACACAGAGGAGGACGGAGGAACAGAGGAGTGACTTGGTTAACAACGTAAGCTAACGTGATACAGGTAACACCTACTGAAAGAATGCATGGACTACTGCATGATGAAGCCTACAGTAACTCAGTAGATTATAAAGGCAATCCACGGTGTGTTAACACAGTTCTGCTGTTTATTTTAAGGCTAATATGTTTTCAGCTTTTTTTTTTATATATATTGCTGTCAAGGCTATCGCTAGGTCTTGTTAGGGCACATCTTGTATTACTTTACTAATGTAAAAAAGGTTTAAATTAGCTGCTTGCTTCTGTTTCTGTTCTTACACAAATATCTTTTGTAATGTAAAAACGTTTTTCATGAGTTAAAACTGTTCTTGAAGAGGTGAAAGGAAAACTTTAGGAGGGTAGTAAAGCAGGGCAAGTGGGGCACAATCACTTTCTGTTTCAAAGCTGAGGAATGTCTACCTAAACACACAGTTCAGATGAGTTCGGTCACCGTGGAGAAGATAAATCAAAACTTCAAAACAAACACATTCTCGAGGTTTGAAGGACTCCATGTTCTGTGTCCACCGATGAGTCAGAGGAAGCTTTGACTCACTGCTATAAAATGCTGCTCGAGAAACGATCGTTATATAAGACTGCAGCATTAACTGCTATCGTACACATACCTCGCCACATTTGTCCAGAAAAAGCCTTGCGCTTTGTGTGACTGTTGACTGAAAAAATGTCAGTTAGCAGCTTGACAAATCAGATCATGTCAGAGTTCAGCTGGACAGCCGTGCAAAACAGAATAACTTCATTTAGCTCACATTTTAAAGGCATTTTGTCATTTCAGCTCGTAATGTGATGGTTCAATCTATCTCTATTGCATTAGTTCATGCTCATGTCTGGGGTCACAACCATTGCTGGTTTTGTTGATTGCTAAGAAACAAAGTTCATCTCCAGCCATTTACTGGTGGTGGTAATGTGCGCGGTATATCAGGCTTTCATGCCCTTTGTAACAATTTACACCATAAAACCGCATGCTGTTGAAGTTACACTATAAAATGTATACGCCATTCTAACTTTTCTGCTCTTCAGATGGACACATTCTACCAGTGGTCCACATATAGATGAATATTTGCTGAAAATATACTCATCCTAAGGCTACTCAAGATGTAAATAAGTTTGCTTCTTCATCAGATTTGGAGAAATGTAGCATTGCATCAATTGCTCACTAATGGATCCTCTGCAGTGAATGGGTGCCGCCATAAAAACATCACAATAATCCACACCACTCCAGTCCATTAATCAACACGTTGAGAAGTGAGAAGCTGCATGTTTATAAGAATATAAGAACACTCCTTAGCCTCATTTTCCAACTCCTCCAGAGTTAAAAAGTTGAGTTTTATAGTTTTTTAATCTATTCAGTTGATATCTGGGTCTGGCGATAGCATTTTTAGCATAGATCATTGAATCTGATTAGACCAGAAGCATCTCGTTTAAAAAGAGTTTTTTTTCAAAACAGGACTCTTCTGTAGTTGCATTGTGTACTAAGGCCAGTGGAAAATGAAAACTTGTGATTTTCTAGGCTGATATGACTAGGAACTATACTCTCATTACAGCGTAATAATCAAGTAACTTTGTTGTCATACCATGGCCTTCAGCAGTTGGTAACTGATGGACTGGAGTGGTGTGGATTACTTGTGAATTGTTGTGATGTTTTTATCAGCTGTATGGACTCTCATTCCGACGGCACACATTTACTGCTGAGGATGTACTGGTGAGCAAGAGATGTAATGCTACATTTCTCTAAATGTGTTCCCATGAAGAAACAAACTCAAACAACGTCTTGGATGGCCTGAAAGTGAGTCTGTCTTCAGCAAATTTTCAGTTTAGGGTGATCTATATGTTTAACAAATTTGAAATCACTATAGAACTAGATCAAGAGAAAAGAGGCGGCTACTTTTCTTCAGGTGGCCTGGAAGATTCATCCGATGGGGTAATCCACTTAATTCATCAGGGTGCAAATGGCTTGTGTGATTAGAATAGCTACTGGTGTCTGTGTGGGTTGTAGACATCACTGTCCTGCGTGTGACATGCTGATGCTATACTTCAAACAAAAACTGTTAGCTTCATTATTATACATGCCTCTTGTGAAATTCATATTGAGATTACATGCAACATTTTACTCTTTTAAAAATACATTTGTCACACAGCAGGGGCGTCATTTATAAAGCATTCATACACTCAGATTTGATCCTAGAGTGTGTGTACACTTAAATCATATTTGTAAAAACTGGCTTTGATATGGAAAAGTGCTTAGATTCACGTCTGTGTCTGAGCAGATGTATGCACTTTTTCTAGTTGAAGTAGGCCTACTGCAGATTTTCGAAAGTGTAAACTGTTTTTGCAGCTTTCTGTTCTAAAGTGAAGAATTTGGAGGATGATAGTTTTTTTTATGTTTTAATTTGTTTTAAGTCATTTACAAGGCAGAGGGCTAAAGCGATTAATATGTGGGAAAGTTCAAAATAATTTGCAATTCAGATTTTTGACATCTAAAAAAATGTCTACATTCATTCTATGAAAAATAACTTTTAGGCTTGAACTCTTCATTTACTGATTGTTTTCTTAAACACAGAAACAACTAAACTAGTTTTTCTAATCTTTTTGTATTCTATCCATTCTTTTTATTTATTATACAATTAACAAAAACAAAAAAAGGCCTCTTACAATAGCTTCCTCTTTTTCTATTCTCTCTGTTCTTTTGATTTATTACATATTTAAAAAAAAACCCTTGCAACGTTTTGTGTTAGGCTAACTGATATCATTGGTCATATATATTTATCAAATTAAAAACAACCATTGACAGCCTCTGTGACATTATCACAGAGCATAATATACTCTTCAATTTAATGTCTACTCTAAAACAGAGAAACAGTAATTTACTTTGAAAAACTTTGACCCACAGAAGTTATAAAAATATAACTTTATTAGATCATTTGATCCATGACATACCCACGGAAAGCATTCACAGATGCTAGCATTAGCTTTGTGCGTAAACACCTTGAGGGATATTTTAAAATTAAATTTTACAAAAAAAAAAAAAAAAAAGCAAGAAAAATATTTTAACACAGAATCCACACAATTATCAAATATATTCTCATATACATCTGTTGTGTAATAGCCTACACTTTACAAATGCATACATGTCATAAATATACAGCCGGTTGTCCAAATATCTACACATCGTAAACGTTCCTCTCACATACACACACACGCACACACCACAAGCATGTGAACCTCTCAAAAGTGGTTTAAGTGGGACTGCTTTTCCTCTCGGCACATCCCACAATCCCTTGCAGTCTGTTGTACTGCTGTAATTATGTTAAAAACTCAAAAAGTTGGAGTAATACTGTTTTAAATTAATAAATATTAAAGGAAAAGGTTTCCGTCATCCCAAGCAAACTGTAATTTGCCCTCTACTTTTAATCACTTAAAACACCCATCCAACTCTGATTTTGAGTAATGAGAACTTGTTCTGCCTCCCCTAATTAATATCTCAAAAGAAAGGCATTTCTATGGTTGATTGTTAACTTTGACAGTATTTCGATGTTGTTAAGCTTCATGATCTATTACTGTAAAGTTATGCCTCGAATGAATTCCCAATATACTTCCCAAAATACAAACTCTTCATTAGCTAGTGAAAAGTCTGTAGTAGTCATTCGTGCCTATCAACTTCACATCTCAGCTGGCATTCAGTCAATGGCTATCCAGAGGTTACAGATCGGGTGTCTTTTTAAATGGAAAGTAAAGAGGCAAAACGTGCCATCTCAAGACTCGTGTAACTTGAGCACATGTCTCATTGGCCTTTTGCAAACACTCCTACTGCATGACACCCCCATGTTCTTCTTGATACAGGAACTTTCTTTTTTGGGATGCCTGTCCCTAATCAGATTGTTATTCCTTTCTTGCTCATTCCTTCTCCATTTTTGGCCTCACAACCTTATCATCACCAACTAATTCATCACTGGCCGACAGAAACGCTAGCGATTCTTACTGGAGAAGTGTTCAACACCAGTTGTAGCCCTTGTCAAACACAACTCCATGTTCACAGTCCGTATCAAGGTTGTCTTTGACTTTAGCCCGAAGACGACATCATTTAAAATATGGTCTAGTAAGGCCGAAGAATCCAAGGAACAGATGTGGGCTGCCAGAAACAGAAAACTCAAACAGCCCTCAATCCTGCCAGCAGGAAACAGCCGCCAGTCCAGTGACTGAGGAAGACAACAAGAGAAGCATTTTGCAGCCCTTGTGAGCATTAGTCTGTGTACTCTGCTACAATTGACAGCAGAACAGTGATGTCATCTGGTTTTCCTCCTTTGGAAAGAAAACAGAGGAAATTTTGTCAGGCAAATGTCAACATTTTTAAGATTTACTAAACATTTGCAAACTTGTGCCATTGAATGCCGCATCGGTTAGCTGTGTAAAAACGCATTAGTGTAATAATGAATTTAATTCACTTAATTCAACTAAATGAA
Source organism: Puntigrus tetrazona (assembly GCF_018831695.1). NCBI lineage: Eukaryota > Metazoa > Chordata > Actinopteri > Cypriniformes > Cyprinidae > Puntigrus > Puntigrus tetrazona. Next base: position 2,811,573 of record NC_056706.1, on the reverse strand, counting down.
AAACTAAATTGTTGCTTTGGCAACTGACTAAAATATTTGATTTTTTTTTTTAAGGTAACACTTAATGATAATGAACATTAATATTTTTTGTTTAGATACAGTAGAATTTTTACAGGTATTTTTTATTGTTAATTTAAATTAACTTATTTTGGCCGAATTAAACATTTTTCTAAGGTTTTACTCAGTTGCCCGTTATTTCATTTCAAGTAACTTTTTTTTTTAAAACGCATACACTCTTAATGCCAATGATGGCTATTAATAGCAAGACCATTATCTCACAGAAAACCATAAAGAGAAAGCAAGTCATGCAAAAGCCTCTCTGTATGTCTATATCTCACCTCTGACATTCAAGCCATTATCGCAGGCAAACTGTGCAAATGGAGACATGTAATTGGGGTCGTATGCTAGAACATGGGCCTGTTCTGCAATGCTCTTGGCTGTTTGCTGGATGCTTTCATAGTTGGTATTCTGAAAGCAGAAATTTGTATTAGTGCTGCTGGAGGACAGAAAAGTGGACAGAAGGAAGTGTTGTTCATAGATGTTTGATACCTTGAGCTTTTTGAGTTCTTGTAAAATCATATAGTCTGGCATGTTGTCAAAAAGTCCATCTGTAGCTGTGAGTATGATATCACCCAACTGGACATCGAAGGATGAGCTATCGGCAGCCTCGGGGCTGTGCAAAACAAGAATAGAAAATTATTACCTAGAAATGCAAGTAAACTTTCAATAGTTCAGTCATAAAATTTGATATTCTGGATTTGACAGCTGACATATGTGAAAAAATCAAACATTCAACTCTCAGGAACACAGTGACCCATCAAAACCTACTCCATACATTATTGAAAAGTGTTAGAAGCCCTAATATAAGCACTGCTGTTTGCTGACCATATTTAGGAGCACAAGTTTAGAGAAATAAAAGCAGTTTCAGTCTAAGAAGCTTATGGCTTGATCCTCATTACAGTATAAAGCACGCAGAATCAGCTGTGAAGTGTCGTGTTCTGTTCCAGGAAGTCTGCGACAGACGCTATGTACACTGACTCTACGAATACACTGGCTGTCTTTCCCTCCGTCTGTGCCAGATCGGCAAGCTAGTCCCAGGTCATGCGATTTAAACATGATACTTATTTTGGAAAAAAAATTCAGAGACATTAAGAAGTGGAAACAGTTCTACATTGAAACGGATTAAGATTCAGACCCCACTAACTGAAGAATACCCTTTCATTAGCTCATCTGTCAAAGAGAAAGTAACTAATGTCAGGATTTACAGAGGCCATGCTAAGGTCGTCTCCATTAGCTCCATTGGCAAGATTTAAACTGACAGGATGTAGCTCAGAGCGAGAAGAGTCCAACAACACCGATTAACTGTGATAAAATCACTGTAATATACTGATTAAGGGTCATGTTTACCAGACACTGATCAGACATGTTCTTTGGCAACCTTTAGTGAATATAAAACACAGGGCTTCAAGAGTATTCAAAATGAAACCGGAAGTGCTTGATCCGATTACCAAAACCCAAAGCATGCAATTTAAATAAGTATACTTTTCAGAGTACAGCATGCCATTGTGTTCATTTATGCATGAGCAGCTCATTATCATGTTGTTTTAGAGTCTCACAGTAAATGCTGTGAGAGAATTTTTAAATCACATACGTGCATTTCATGTTACAGGTTAAAGAATGCAGGATTACAAATTACAGGATCAGATGATGTTAAGTTAAACGTGTTGAACTCTAAACAAGCGGGTGATATAAATCACATAATCTTTTCAATCATGCAAATTGCATTGTCCCAGGACTGTGTTTACAATTTACTAAATTTTACAAACGTGGCACTTGTTTTTTGTTGTTGTTGTTGTTGTTGTTAGTTTCAGTTAATCATTGCAAATCAAATAAAAAGCATGAAATGTGAATCTAAAATATTTTTTAGTGATCAATTAATAAAAAGAACTCAAATATTCAATATTTTAAATAATATTGAGGTAGTAGAGTTAATGGCTATAAGCAGTTAAGCCAATAAGTAGCAGCTTAAAATTCTGTTTAAAGTATATAAACATGCACAATATAAAATTTTTCTTATGACAGTTTAAGCTGTTCTGATCTGAAATAGGTGCAAAAAGATCATTACATATCCTAAACTTCAACAGTTGACATTGCTGTGTTCACACCAAGTGACTCATTTCTCACCAGGAGGAACCGCTAATCCAGTCGAGTTAATAACCAGGCTCTCATAGTGAGGACCTAATCATGCTCTCATACTGACAACCAGAGGATTATGCCTTGCTCGCGTCTAGCTTGGGGACTCAGTGCTGTTGCATAATCAGAAAGCGAGAGGAAAAAGTCACATAAGCTAACGGTCTCACCTGTCACTGAGGACGGAGCCCTCTGCCTCAGGTGGGGCGATAGAGAGCTGGAAAGGGGTGTTGAAGTAGTGCTGCTGTTCATCAGACCTGTGGACCACCTCTCCACCTCGAACCACCAGAAAGCCAGAGTCTCCCAGGTTTGCCGTGTGTAGCCGGTGACTCTGCCTGTCTAGTACCACGATACACGCTGTACTGCTTCCTAAAAGACAAGAAAGAAATGTAGTCACATCATAGGTACAACAAATTATGTTTGTTTCCTTCTAAATATAACCTTCTGAGCCACAATATATTAATAATAGGAATCAACCTTCTCAAAATCATTTACTTTATTTGGTGTTTCTAGTGTAACTTTGTTTTTAAACTTTCGTTTTTAGGTTTTTTTCCCCCTCCTACTTTGTAACATTTGTGTTTTCAGTCTGACTGACCTTTCAAAAACAGCCTGTAAATCTCTTATGCTATATTATAACCAAGTCTTTGTCATTAGTTGTCTTTCAGGACTTGTATTTTTTTTTTGGAAATTCTTGATTGATCTAAGCTTATGCATCTGTTTTTGAATGATAAAAAAAGGCATCATTTGTGGATCATTTTGGCACTGTTTATTCAAAAACTGAGGTGCATTTGTTCAGCTCAATGAGGCCTATGATCAAGCAGTTTCAAAAAGAAATACCAAACCTGTGTACAACAAGCACAGCAATGTGGGAAAAGAATGATTACAAAAGTTACTATTACAGTTATTATAACAGTTCTTCACTCCAAAAGGTGGTTTTCACAGCAATACCAATACAAACTCTTTTAGTTTCACTTTTTAGTGATAAGTTCTTAAGAGTTATTTTCTTAGTGTGAAAAACATTACTAATAATCTAAAGAACACTATAATTTTTTTTTACGAAATATACATTGAATGCAAGGATATAATATGCTTTTCATGGAACCACTGATGCCAATAAAGACCTTTATTTTTTAGAGCGTTATTTCTAAACAGGCGAAATTTTCCTTTAAACAGGCCAAACCACAAAAAACTGCCGTTTAGCTTTGAATCTGTGCAGATTTACCAAAATCCAATCTTGTGACCCAGTACACTCCGTTTGTGACTCATCCAGCCTTCAGCGTGTTTTTGAGAGCAGCACGCTGTACAATGACTCATTTATGTCCATTATATTTTAGTTATGCCTTTGATCTCATCCTGAGAAAAACGAGCCAAGGCCCTTCCCAAAAACCAAAACCATTTTTCCTCCCAAGTCAGGAAAAATAAAAACTCCTAGAACATTACATCCTTACCGCAGTTTTATGGCATATCCGTGTGTACGGTCTCACATGTCTGTGCATGTAGAGTAAAGTAAGCTCACATTGCACGTGAACACCTTAAGCAGGAATGATAGTCTGACGCTAGAGTTGCATCACAGTCTGTGGACACTTGAACTAGATATGTTGCAATTGTAATGATAGAAGAGAGGAATTTTAAGTGTGCAAAATTAGTTGGTCCTCAGTCGGAACACAAGTAAACTTTGTTTTGTAGTGAAAACATGACGCAGCTGATTACGCAAGCATTTTAATGGAAGCGAACAGAACACCAAACTGAGCGACCGCACTTTAATTGAAGCCAGAGCATAATGCTGCGATCCTATCTCTTTGCTGCATTTAACTGGAAATTCCATTGTACGGCATTGTACATCACTTCCATTTTGTAGCTTGAAATGAATTCACCGCATAATCTATAATCTAAAGATGAATGTGCTCACCTAATAGCGGTACTTTGTTCTGAAGTAGCTCATAATAGCTGGTGGTGAGGATCCCCACTGGGTTGCTCGGCACAAATCGTCCTTCTTTAACCAGCCTCTCACACGTCCTCATGAGCGTCCCAGAGAACTGAGAGGGATCAACCCCATAGTCACGCCAGCCGCCTACTCCATCAGCCACACCTGTAGGTCATAGAAAAGACCAAAAACATAAGAAAGATGTATTTTCTAAATGATTCAACAACACAAATATCAGCTATTTTGCATCTGTTTTGAATATCACTAATATTTTACAGACTTAAAACATAGAAAACAAAAAAAAAAGATTTAAATGAACCAAAAGTAACATTTAGAATGTTACAAAAGAGCCTACATTTCATAAATTGTTACAATAGAAAACAGTGATTTCAAGTGTAATATTTCACACAATATTGCTGTATTTTACTGTATTTTTAATCCAAATAAATGCAGAAGAGATTTTTTTCGGGAAGTTTCTATCAACAAAATAAATTAAATTATGTTGTGACGCATACAATTATTTCTACTATGATTATATGACTTTGACCAGATTTTTAAGGTGATCAAGAGACAAAATCATTGTATGTGTACCCATCTTCCTGAAGGGAAAACCTGTTTACCCACAAAATGGAATATGTATTTATATATATATTAATCAAATTAAATGAGCTGCAAGATGCACCAATCTTGAATACTGAGAAAGCAAACATTTATGGCCTACACCCCACTGATGGCATGTGCATATCCAAATCTGTCCAGCAGACAGGGAATTTTCCCTACAAAACTCTCCCAGCTCTCCTACTGACAGACAATGAGCAGGAACCCTCGTTTGTGACCATACAAGGCAAGTCCCCTCACACCGACCTGCCTCCAATATAAAAGCACCTCTGGGATTTCCACAGCTAGATTTTATGGCCTAAAGTTGCACGAAAGTCTCGGTTCTTGCTTCTTACTGCCATTTCAAAGACCGGAGGCCATGACAGAACCCAGCCCATGTGTCTGAGCTGCAGAAAAGGAATTATATCCTGGGTTAATTGGACTTGGACATACGGCTGTCCAAGTAGGCCTTGGCAGATGTTAAGAGACCTTCTAACGCGTGTCCATTTGTAGGCGTACTTCTTCTGAGTGGGTTAAACATCAGACTAAACAGGTGCAAGAAGGACTAATCAACTCTGGAGACTTACTAAAAATATACAACGTCTACAAATCTAAATAATTAACTTATTCCAAAATGAAGAATTCACTTCGCAGATCTTCAAAGAATGTTAAGCATGGCCATTATTCAAGACAAAGAAAGACTGAAGCCCTGATTTGTGGTTTTCAATGTCCATCTTTTGTATTACACCCACATCTTTCAGATGGACTTCCTTGTAACTAAATAGTGGGTTTGGTGTTACATACAAACTAATGTGCACTCTTGATAACCCCAACGGTTCAAATTCTCAGGTTACAAACAATGTTAGAATGTAAAAGGTCTGTTAAGTTATGGGGTAGTATTAAAAATCATAGAAAATTCCAGCAGCTATAACAAGTCAACTACTTTTACTGCTACCCATGTATACATTTTAATTATGCCACTTTGAGGTGTCACGCTATGTGTGGCCTAACACATTAATTCTTTTTAATATCGTATCTCACTTTGTGCTTATAACCCTCCATATCGCAGTACAGAAATGACTGTGTAGTGTTTTTTTTTTAACAGTAGCTAAAACAGTTCAGACCCTCCAGTCACAGTAGAAACAGACTCCCACTCGTTTTATACTGTATTATAGTTTGCTGACAGTTGCTGCTATTCTGGAATCATTTCTATTGCAGTAGTAATTGTACATATTTATTTTCAAGGCAACAAGCATGAAAAATAAAAATATATATAAAATATAATTGTTTTTATATTATTTTATTATTTTTAATATTATTATTATATTTTTCAACACACACACTTTTTCATATTCAAATAAATATTAACAAATAAAAAAAGATACAAAAATAAAAACGCCAAAAGGTGAAAAATAAAGAAGCAAAACATTTTTTTCCCTTCTAATGTAATAATTAGGTGATGAAGTAATTAATTACTGGGAGCACTTTATAAACTAAATCGACAGCACTCTAATGACAATTTCTGCAATCAAAATACTGGATAATTTCAGTGGGTTTATGGAACGCGTCGTTCCTAACGCTACTGACGTCACAATGGAAAATGATACTTTGTTGCAAGCAACGTTGATTCAAAATTCCATTCAGAACGGTTGCAAACGGCAGTCAGACGTCACTGTTACAACGTTCTAAAAGAACCGTTGTGTTTTAATCATTGTTCGCCATTATTGATAGTAACATTAATAAATATGATATGAATATTTATAATAAACTGCACATTTATCGTGTAATAACGTTTTTTTGAAACGGCATTATTTCCTGTATTATAATAAAACACATCAAAGAGAAAGATTAGCGATAAAGTAAGAGTAAACCGGTTCGTGCTAATAACTGACGTGTATACAGTATGATGGTCATAAAGGCTTTTGTTGAGGCACCTAGAGGCCAGCGACGTGCGACAGTTGTGACGTCAGAAGCGATTCAACCACGACGATACTCGACCAAACTAGTTCTCCCAAAACAAAATATCTGCGCGTGTGACACAAAGAGCCCTCGATCGTTTTAATCACGACATACCTAACACATCAGCAGATCTGTGCCGGGCTATGAAGCACGCGTCGTCCCCATAACACATCCCTTTCTTCAAGATCCCCTTCCGAAAATCCTTGCCGAAGCCGAAGCTGGCGGACACCAGGCTGTAATCACGGCTGTCGGTTTGAGAGAGTCCGCCGATGACCGCTCGGGCCACCAGTCTACCGTACGAGAGAACGGACAGCATCACCCCCGGACTCCGCTGCAGGGGTTAGTTTGGGTTAGTTAAGACTACCAACAACAGATCCGCGGGCTCGAGATGACGTCTGGAGGTGTCACAACAAGAGAAGAGCATCCGCGGTGTCAATCGGGCGTTGCGATTCCCGCCGTCCAGAAAATTCAGCCGTCCATATCGATCGATCCGATGCGATTCAGAACGTCCAAGCCGATCCGGGGTTTCTCGCGCCGAGCCCCATCGTCGCGCGCTCCGCTCGCGTGTCAGCTCGTGAACTGCTGCCGAAGGCCGCGACGCGACTGAAGTCTTGTGACTGCTTTGACGTCAGACGCCGTTACGCAACCCCTGTACCTTTAATGGAGTATTAAAAAAAAACATTTAAATGGAGACCAGCGAAAGAGAGTTTGCACAGGCAAATAAGACGTGCACGTTAAACCTGTTTACGCTGTGCACGATTTTGTATCAAAATTAGATTTAACTACAAATAATAAGACAAATAAAAAGCATATTCTTACGAATATTGCAGATTACAATATTTGTGTTTTTGCAATGCTGCAGATATAACTGAGCGTCTTGATATTACAGCTCTTTACTTGGTCAAATTTAAAACATTCAGATTGTGTTCGTCATGTTTTATATAGTTTAACATTTTTAGTTTATTTAGGATAGGGCGTTTGGAGGTGTGACGTGTGTGCCAAAAGCTTTACTCTGAAACAGCTTGTGGTTTCAGTCACATCAGGACATGGTCCGGGAACATGGACTTACAAACCTCTGGTTAAAGGCCAGCTTTTGAAGATCTCAGCACGTGTTAGTTGAACTTGGCTGAACCAAAGATTGTTCAAATACACGCACTAGATTAGCGCTGGGTCCGATGCTGCTTTTAACATTATTTACTTGTTCTTGAGAGAGATAAAGCTGTACTGGGTGATAATGGGGTTATCTGTTGGAAAGGTGGTAGGAAATGGGAACTCTTAGTCTTGCGGTTCATAATAGCTCCCACCTATTTCGAATTGAGTTGTTATGGTGTGTTATGAAACTATGAATAATGTAAGGCTTTGTCGCCATCTAATGGTCGTACTCGCGCAGTACATTTTAAAGAAATAAGATTCCTCGGATACATGACAAACTTGTCTGTTATCAACTTGATATATATGTATGTGTGTGTGTGTATATGTATATGTATATATATGTGTGTGTGTGTATATATATATATATATATATATATAT
>NC_056706.1:2778372-2798372 GCF_018831695.1 Puntigrus tetrazona | reverse complement strand
GACGTACACAAAGCTATCGTTTGACTGCAGGAGCCTTGAAATATAAAAACAGCAGGCCCTGTGACTTGACAATTATATTTCAAGTTAAATTTATGTTTTTAGCAAAAATTCTCCATTCCTGCTCTGCAGAAAAATAACTAAGTGCAATGAAAAAAAATCGCAAATTCATTCTTGAACTAACGGTCAGACCTCTCTGTCATGCTGCTTTTTTAGTGTATCTTGTTTAGCAAAACTCCCTCGGCCGTGTATTTATAGTTCCTGTAATTCCGCTTTACTTGGCGTCTTTGTGTTTGTTTGTGCTCGGTGAGAGACAGACCGAAAGAGCGAGAGAGTAAGACGGCTAGCATTTGTCTGCACGTTCTCATCACTGCCATCTCGGATCAGCGTCACGCTTATCCTGTTTGTCGTGATCTTTTCACAGCCGCTTTGAGACCAGAGAGAACGTCTGTCCTGCTGCATTTTCCACGCAAATTTCAGGGCCCTGACAGCAGGTTGGAGTGTGTGCGAGCGAGTGTGTGTTCAGGGTGTAAATCACTCCGCTGTGCTAATCGTTACTGACACGTTCTGAATTATTCACTAGAGATGATGAACGCTGACATATTGAAGTCGCGTACGGGAATCTCGCTGTAGATGCTCGATATCGCAGTGAAAGAGTCACGATAAAGACAATTGTCATAGCAATTAGAGTCAAACGAGCGCTCGGTTTGTACCTCTTTGAACTCCTGGATCTGTGTTTGTTCAAACATGGAGAAGACGTTTGAATTGGCTCCTTCTGCCCGCTTCTTTGCCTTTTTGGGTGCCTGCGCAGAATAATCACATGTGCCTCGCTAAACAGAAGTACGCTTTGGCACTTTATTCCAACGTTAGTGCAGTTTTGCAATCTTTCTCCGAAGAGGAGATTAACGTGCGTCAGAAACCCTGCGAAACATCTTTCCTTTTTGGCCGGAAATATGACCTCTTTTACTAGAAAATACATTATAAATACACAAAGTCATTATGTTTTTTTTTCCAGTTGAGATGCTTTAAGTTGATCTAAAGTAAAGACGTTTGTAATGTCGCAAACTATTGCAATTTTATATTTTTAGAAGAAATATCTTTACATTGCTATCACATAAATATAATATATATATATTATACTAATTATACTAATACATTATATATATATATATATATATATATATATATATATATATATATATATATATATATATATATATATATATATATATATAACTTTTCAACTTTCTATTCTTTAAAGAATACTAAATAAAATTGTGGTTTCCGTAAAAAAACCCCAAAAAGCAGCACAATTGTTTTTAACATTGATTATAGTAATAAACGTTTCTTGAATGGTTTCTGAAGGATCACGTGACACTGAAGACTGGAGTAATGATGCTAAAAATAACAGGAGTTAATTACATTTTAAAATATGTTCAAATAAATAAAATATTTCACAATTTTACTGTTTTTTTTTTTTACTGTAATATTACTGTTTTTCCTGTAACGTTTTTTTAACTAAACAAATGCATCTACAGACGCCAAGCTTTGTTTTTGAATAAAATGTAAAGTTTCGCTGAAGTCCAGTGCGAAAAAGGCCCCATAAATCTCACACGACGACGACGACTCCTAACATCGTCTCAAAGCGCGCTACCCACAAATACGAATATTTGTCATCGAATTCCTGCTATCTTATTCCTTGGAGCCGATTGTGATGGGAGTCGTAGGTGTAGTCGAGTGTGTGAGAGTGGATGTTGGGTGCCCTGCAGGATGTATAATTAGCTGGGAGAGCGAGAACTCAGCCAGTGGATCAGATGTGGGATTACACTGGCGCTGGCTGTTGACAGCCTCATCTCTGAGCCTGTTGATAGGTAATCCCACCAAGACGGGGATTAATCGCTACTATTTACATTCCTGCCACAGAATTGGGAAAACATAGCAAGATGCGTTTCTGCCCGATGACATCGCAGCTCGACAGCTGCTCGTCTGCCTTCTGTCTGGATTACATCTCAACAGTTGTGCTGCAGACGAGGCCCGAGCTCAACCGCCAAATATGCTGAGCATTTTCAAAGGGTTTTTTTTAATAAACGGCATAAATTAACCCAGGGGAAAATGCTATTGCTCAAAGGAGCATAACTCGAGGGAATTCTTCTTTATGGATCAACTTAAACTGCGCCTCAAAAATTCTGTTGACGTACAGTAATGAGAGTATGAAATTAACAACGTGGATGGGAGCTCAGCTCATTTCAATATGGTTTTTACTCGTTTTATGATTTGACTCGTTTCTGATTCAATTTGTCTTTTCTGTATCCATTTTATATCTGTCTTGTTTTATTTTTATATATGGCTGTAGTTGACAAAAAAAAAAGAAACTTAACACAAATAATAAGAGAAAAAAACAATCTTCATTCTGAAAGTTACAATTATTTTATATATATATATATATAAATAATATAATTATATATATATATATATATATATATATAAATATATATATATATATATATATATAAATAATATAATTATATATATATATATATATATATATAAATATATATATATATATATATATATATATAAATAATATAATTATATATATAATGTATTAGTATAATTAGTATAATATATATATATATATATATATATATATATATATATATATATATATTATATATTTATGTGATAGCAATGTAAAGATATTTCTTCTAAAAATTAACGTTACTTGGGTCTTTCTCATAAAAAAAAGAAAAAGAGAGTGAAGTTTTCATATGCTCTCAGTACTCTCTAGGAGAAACAGTTGAAACGTTAATAAAACGATAAAAAAGATGAGTCACTTGTCTCCTTTTTCGATTTTTGGCTAATGAAAATGTTTGTATCTATCTTTGAGAACAGAAACAATTTACTTGTATTTATTTGTTGAAAGTGAAATGAATAAAACATCAGAGGCTCCGGATGAGTCAGACAGATGTAAGTGACTCTGATGAAGCAGACTTAAACTTCAGATTCAAACACAGACAGAAATGAAATCAACTCATTGTTTCGTTTTTTTTTTTGATCTTCGTTCGGACGCATCAAGAGAATATTGAGTTAAATGTCCGCTGATAATCAAAGGCAGAGTAAACGAACAAATAAAGGTGTAACAAAGCAAACTCACCATAATCGTAACCCTTGAATTCAGGAGACAAAGCACGAGTGATTTCAGACGGGGTGGAAATGCGGATTTTTATATATATATATCCCCATTCCCCACCTCGGACTGTCTATAAATACATCCTCATGAGCTTAACCAGGTAGCCAATTGTCGACTTCATAAGTTATTATAAGAATCCCGATTAAAGGGCTTTAATACAGGAGCCAGAGGGCTTCAACTCAGAACAGATGACAGTTGTTGGAATTCAGCTAGAACTTTCCTAAACCTAGAACATGTGATTGACAGCGCCATTCATTTCTATTAATCTTTGTAGGTTCATTATGTGATATTTAGTGGGGTTATAAGCTCAGGTTTTGGATCTTCAGACATGGTTAGTTCACTACCTTCACCTTCATTCATCATTTTTGTAGTTTTTAAAGTGTTGGAGGATCTCCTCAAGTTCACAGAGGAACCTGCAGTGTTATTTTAGTACGCTATGAGATACTATTTTTAGAATTTATATTTTTACTTTGCTATATTATTGTTTTAGTACTTAAAAAAAATGACTATAGCTTTATTAATTTTTATTTCAGTTGTAATTATTTCCATGGTTCAACCGAATGAAAATGACGTTTTTTACCGGTTTTAGTTTTACAGTAGTTACATATAATACCGCTTTAAATTTTATAGAGTGTAATAACCGTTCTAAAAATCAGCTCGAACTATAATAACTCTACAGAATGTAACGTAGTGAGTCTTAAAACATGAAAGGATGCAGTCCAGTCGATGTTATCAGGAGGGAGGAATGTGACCTCTGCTTGACCTCTCGCACTCAAACCCTGCAGTGTGCGCTAAAATTAGATTATACTACTACACCTATAGGGGCAATTTGTCACGAGTTGACATCAGGAAAGACGGTTTACCCTTCCGAAGATGATCATGCGGTCAGTTACGACTAGCATTGCTTTAATGAATGTTTTCTGTGAAGGTTCCAGGTCAAGCGTGCATCTAGCGGAATAGCGTTCACCTGTAGCGTCCGATCACGAGACGCAAACTCTCACGCCAGCTCTCTCCGGCCACCTGGTGGCAGTCTCAACAAGCTTCTGCTTCAAGGCCTTTCGCGCTCAGGAGTCGATCGATATATCAGAGTTCAGCAGCTCGCGTCGATGTTGCCGAGCGTAGTCAAACATTCACGTGTATCTAGGCCACTGCGTTCAATCTGACGAGTTCCTAACAGCTGCATCACATCTTTTCGTGTTCGGTTTTCATCTTCGTTCCGCGTTGTTAGTAGTGCCTTTTTTAAAGCTCGAACATTACGGTACACTTTTCGACGTAAAACCTTTCGAAACCATCTCGCAGCTTGCACTGCTGCCCACAGAGGTCGGTTGAAAAAAATCTCCCACTGGTTTTTGCACCCTGAAAATATCCGCATATTTAGATTTGAACAAAAGTAATAAGTGATGCTGCATCAGGCTTGTGTATCAGAACTGATTTAAATTTCAAATTTAACACTGAGCCGTATCAAAACAAGATATATTATTCCTTTCTTATAAGACCGATGCTGTTTTTTTCCCCCCCTGAAGCAATAAATAAAAAGCAATAAAACAGAAACTTTTAATAAGCACCTTTTATATTCCCCGTAGGTGGCTTACAAAGTGCAAATACATTTCTACTTAAAAATAGACTTGCGTTTGGTTTTAATAGCGAAGAGGAGAATGACAGATGTGCTCACTTAGTAATTGCTGGCAGTCCACAAGCCACCGGAGCAGTTAACCTCTTAAACGCTTTCATTTCCAGACATTATTATACTGATATCAGTAATCCGGAGCATTTCGGATACGCAAGTCAAACTGCTTTTTCCCCAAGATGAAAATAAATCCACAGACTTTTTGTAATCGCCTGAATATAGTTTACCAAATGGTTGGCTCTGTTAAAATTCTCTGAAAAGAGCCGCAGCTAGTGGCGAGGCACAGTGTGCTAATGAAGCTTCCTCGCAGGGAAAGGCCAGGATGCTGCCATGCGTTGTATTAAGGGTCTGTATGGTCATCTTTACCTTACACCACTATTATAACGATAAAGGTGTCGTGTGGAGAGTGTGTGCTGTGTTTAAAGCCGCTAAAGCCAGACCACGTTGCTCGTTGTAAGGGCCGCCCGGATCAGTCCGGTAGAAACGTCCTGTTCCACAAGAGGGAGCGCGTGTTAACGTTTGAACGCGACTGTCCATTCAGAATTTCAAATCGTGCATTGATCGCGCAATCCCCTCAATAACATTCATGCATTTTTTTTTACTTAGAACGCACCGACTTTTTTACCCAGCCGCATTAAGACACGGAGCAAAAGATGCATCTCCTCGCACCCGCATCCTCTGATTGCTGTGGCTAAACAAGTGGCGTTTTAATAGCGATCGCACGCATCGCGTCGTTTAACTGCACGTGCACGGTCGAAACTCGCACTTTTCGTGCGCTGTGCGTTTCAGCACGTTTAACTTGTTTTGCTCGTGACGCAAAATGCACATTTCTTCCGAAAGCCCAGTAAGAGTTTTAACAGGCATTAGCGCTGTTTTATCACTATCAAAACGCACATTCGCTCTTTTCACTTCAAACGCCGAGGCTTTCACCCATTCCGCGCGACTCTTTCGCTGCGTTTATGGCACGCATTACGCATTATTGACCTAAAGTTGCAAATCTCATTATGTGGGGCTCATTAATGATATGTAACGATTTCGCCGCTTTACGCATCAAACATCTGGCGATGCGCATTGGTTGCTCGTTGTTCTCCTTCCACTTCCCAGACGTTATTGATCAACCCGTTACGTCAGTATTGATAACTTTACCAAACCCAAAATCAAGTGCAATCCCGGGAGCAGCACTAATGCATCTATATGCATCTATATTCTCTTCATATCGCATCCGCTGGCTGTGGCGCGCTGCGCGTCCCGTCTAGTTTTCCCACAACTGTTATTTTCCTAACATTTTTTTTCCATGTGGAGTGTAATCGTCAACGCTGTTTAACGGGGGGAATCCAGCCCATATATTTATTGTAGCCGCTCTTGAATATTGTGCTCAAGATGGCCGCCGATGTGGGATCGATGTTTCAATATTGGAAGAAATTTGATCTCCGGCGGCTTCAGGTTGGTCTTATTTCTCACCTTTTTTACACGACGCGATCCTATAGGCGATAATGCACCTTGCATTTCACGCGTTTTCTCTTTCGGCGACTTTAGAGGGACGGGATGGTGGCGTTGCATTGATAGTTATTAGTAATTGATCCTCTTCTGCCTTTTGTTCGGTTCAATCATTGATCAGGAGCGCGCGAGAGCAGCGGCGGCAGCCTCGCGCACACTAACGCGCTTTACCGGCGCGTTTAAGCTCGTTTTAACGCTTCGTTCGCGAGCTCTGCTGGAAACGGAAACTTTTAATGCCTTTCCGAGTTGTGGACTTTAACTTTTTATCAGCCTAATGTGTTTTATTCTAATAGAAAGACGGAACTGTGACGCGCGGGCGCGTGGCTCGTTCCGTAAAGTGCCGGTTTGTGATTCACTTCAGACTTTATGAAACAAACAACTCGTGTATTTTACACCTTTGACGTTGAATGGGTTTATCAACCTCTCGCGTTTTGACTTTATTAGTGTGCTTCGGTAATTACGACGCGGAGCGTAATGATCGTGGCACCGTCGGAGTTTCTGTTTAGGAAAGTTTGCGTATTTATTATTGGCGTCTCGATCAATTGCGACACATTAATAGTGCTTAACTAAGTTCGTGTTATTAAATGTCGGGTTAATGCATGCGTACTTGAATGTGCTCGTGTGTTAACGTTATGCCTCGCGTGTAGTCTTATTGAGCTGTGCGCGTTGTAACTCATTAAGAACAGGAAAACGCGCTTTATTTTCAATCACTGCAGCTTGACATCGACTTAAGATGTAAATTTATCATCGACTCTGTTTAAAGATCAAAATGCATCCTTGCTGATGATGTTGGTGTGGGTATTATGATGCTTTGGCTGTAAACGATGTCAGGTTCAATGTCAAAAATGGATGTCCAATATGCGTAAAGGAAAAAGAAATCTAGTTTCAGGCATATGGGTCACGCTTTCAAAAATGCAGTCTTTGCATTTTTGCTGTTTTCGTAAACTTTTTTTTTAATTTTTATTGAAACACCATATTCTACGTTTTTAAAATGCATTTTATTAGTGTAATCACGTGGTGTAAAAGTGTTACATTATACATATTTTTGGCGTTCTATTATTCTGTAGCAGTTATATATAGTTGTATGTATATACACACGCATAGAAGAGATTTTTGAATATTTAAAAAATAAATAAAAATCATCGACCCATTTGCTATTGTTGGTATTGTCCAGTGTTGCCGATCACAATAGCTACTCTGGATCAGCCTGTTGTATTTAAACACGCTCCGCTTTCGTTCTGTGGTGTGTACGCTCCATCCACACCGCTTGCAACGCGTCAAACCCAGAACGCTCGCTGACTGTTCTCGCTTCTCGGACTGTGTAATTGCATTCCCTGCTAATGTTTGTAAATCAGCCTCGGCCAGCGCAAGGGCACAGACTCAGCCCTATGATTGATGTTCTGTAACATAAGAAATGACAAGAGCATGCCAAGCCAAGCCGGAGAGGAATCAGATCTGTCTGCGTGCGTGTGTGTGTGTGGCCGATTGTTATTCAAGCCTTTCCAAAGAACAGCTCCTTGTGTAGGTTGTTGTTGGAGGGTCTCTCTCATGTTTTTGGTTCGTTCTGAACACAGACAGACGGCAACGTCCATACTGAGGTTATCCAAACCCAGAACCTGTTCATGGACAGGGAGAGCAAACATGTTTTCGTGGAGAGCTCATCTGGACAAATATCAGATGGTTATTGTCTGGACTGTGCTCTGAATATTTCTGTTAGGCTGATAAACCAAAAAAACCCTTTTCATAAGAGTAGCCGGACCGAGGAGATTAAACGTTAAAGAGTAAGAATTAGTCATTGACAAACACATCGATCGATTGCTAATCTGAATATTGAACATTTGTACGGGGAGGAGTCAGGTCCCTGACACTGCGTACGGTGGCCTGAAGAGGACAGGAGGACAAAGAGGTTTTCTGAGTTAGTTGATCCTTTTTGTTTTAAGTACTGAGCAAGTGGTTGAATGACAGCTCTTTTCATTGACGTTGTTTAATCAGCTTTGAGTTAAACAGTCAAAATCCATCTGTCATCATAAAAAGCCGCACCAGCGGTGAGCGCACAGTGCTGTGTTATTTCCCATGAATCTGCTGGGCTTGATATATGAATCACACGCATTTGCACATCAGAGTTTTTCTTTGTTTCTGGAGTTAGTGTAGGTCACACCTGGTTCAGGTTATTGATGTGCTCACCTGCAGCCTGTGACAGTTCAAGTCATATTTAATGCGACGTGAATGCAGCCGCCGAGTGCTTCCACAGCATCTTTCATCTCAAAAAGCGCTCGCGTGTGGGTGGAAGCTAAAGAATATTGTGTTATTGAACCTTTTGTGGCCAATTTCGAATCCAGTACGTGATTTTCAGTCTGTAGAAGCTATTTATTGAGACCTGATGCATGCGAGAGAGCAAAAATGTTTACACGATCCTAATGTACACCGTTTTAAGTAGTTTTATGTGAAAATATTTGCTGTATAAGAGTTGCATTAGTCATTTGTCCCATTGCGTATGAATGCATTTTTCAGATTGCATTGATTGTGTTTAAAACGCTTAAAAATGCGTTGATTAAATGGTTTCAAGACAGGTCAAGCTGTTTGCTCACAATTGCACGTTATTTTACCTCATGTTGCAACGGAGTATGAATAGAAGCAAAGATATGAATATAAAATTCAGAGAAAATATTCTTAGCTTACATTTAAGACATTTAAGTTGCATTTGTTGTTGTCTGGTGCACATCCGTGCTTCAATTTTATTTGTAAACTGCATTAGCTATTATTTCTTGTTTCATATGGTTCTTTTGCGTTTTGCAGATTGCACTGATTGTTTTAAAACTAAATGTGCATTTTATGACTTGCAACCGAATGCATATGTTACGCATGGAGCCGTTTGCTCACAAAATACACACCTGAAAGTTATTCTTCCTCATGTTACGACTGAAGAAAACTGTAAATATGAATTGAGCAGAAGCACTGTCATCTCACGTCAACTCTGTAGTCTTGAGAGTTGCACATGCATGTTTTGTACATGTTAACTTTTAATAAATTTTTTTTTAGTGAATGTATGTCATTCAGCATCAGCCATTTTTCCCATTTCAGATGGTTATTTTCTATTTTCCAGATTGCGTTGGTAGCTTAATGCTCTTCAAAATGCATTGATTGTTGGGTCATAAAATGCACATAGATGCGTATGAAGCTGTTAGGAGACATCGCTGTTAACTCATTTCTGGATCTAGTCCGACGCTGTTTACTGCACGCTGTGATGGTCTTTGTTATTCTCCCATGTGGCCCCTGCGGGACGTCGTGTCCACAGCGTCCCCCGAGGGCCCCTCACCCACTCTTGAACTTGGACTCCAGCGAGATCCATATATTGAGACGGGTGAAAAAGAAAAGACGGAAAATATTCAGAGCATCTTGCACGCAGCGCCTTTCAATGTGTCTAAAACTTCAGGCGCATTAAAGGTTTGAGTTCAAGCGCTTCTTCCTGGAAGATGGTTTTTATTCGTCTAACCCCAGACCCCCCTGAACGGAGCTCCACTGCTTGTATTGACCAGCGGACGAATAAGTTCAGGAGAGGGGGGGTGTCTGTGGCTGACAGTTGATTTATGACCCTCTTTGTCTGTGTTGGTCTGTAGCGGAGCATCTGGCCGTGTCAGATGATGTTTTCGCTGGGGTCTGTGGCTTATGGCTGTCGCTTTGGTTGCTCTCAAATTACATCATTTCATACAGCAGTTCCTGTATTGCCATTAATCCTCAGAGGTGTTTCGGTGAAATTCCCTCATGAGCGAGCCTTGTGTTCTGGTCTCATTGGGAATTCTTCATGAGAGGGAATATTTGACATCCTCCTGTCTTTATACGAGACACAGCGATAAGTTTTGGGGTTTTTTTGTGGTCTGTGGTAATATTCTCACGCTAAAATGGAAAAATGAGCATTGTGCATGTGGTAATATGAGAAATTGTGGTAGCTCTTTACAGTAAGGTTTTACTTGTTAGCTATATTTAATGCATCAACAAACATTATCAGTGAGCAATACATTTGTTACAATGTAAATACAAATACAACGGTTTTATCTTAGTTCTGTTGAATAGCATTAATATATACAGTGGTTAATTTTTTAAACGATAATCAAGCGCTTCAGAAATATTTTTCATTGATAGTTTGTGTTAAATGATGTAGGCCACTAATTTTAACAAATGGAACCTTATGTTACTCAAATGGTAATTAAGTAATAATAACAATCAATAATAACATATGTTATTAAAATGATTGAATACTACATTAAAAACACAAATATTTTAAAAAGTTTAAGTTTTTGCCAGCTCTTTGTTTGCTACTTAAAAAATGTGAGACTGCTGGTATCTTTTGTAAATGATGATGACCTTGTTTGAGACTTGTGAAGATGAGGACAACACCGAATGATGTTCCTCATTTAATCGGTTTCCTAAGCGATAGGACACGTCCTCGTAAGAACGGACGCCGGGTTCTTCTAACCTCATAAAAGAGATGACACAGAAATAGACGGGCTACAGGTTTTGGTGACCTTGGTTTCCACTGGTCTCAGGTCACATGGCCGTTGCCGTGGTAATAATTCACACCAGCCAGATGGCATTTCCGTGGGCGCTCGTGGAAAGGACAGGCCAAAAGGTCCCCGCTAGTCTCTTTTAGGACAGATCTGACCAATAGGGAGCAGGCTAACAAGATCCCTGTGCAAACAGACTGTCCTCTTTTGTCCCAGACTGTGCAGAGCGCCGGTGACCAATATGAAAGCTGATGAAATATGCAGTTGGTGCTTTTACATTTTTATATTACAACACATAAATCAAACTATGAGGCTGTTTATTTTTGTATATTTGCGTTCTAGCTCGTCTTTCCTGTCATTTGTTGTTTTTTTTTTTAAAAACTTTTTCCTGTCCCAGTTTAACGTGCAGAATCTACAGCTATTTGTACGCACACAAAATGCTTCTCCAATGCATTTCAACTGCATAGTTCTGTTTTGTGTTTTTTTTTTTTTAAGCAATAGTTTAGCAGAGTGAAAAAGCATCTTTATGCTCATGCTTTAATGTTGCACATGCAGTGCGTGTTTTACTTAATTCAGCAAAGCTTGAAATCAAGCTACCCAAGTTTGCATTCATATATATGCGTAGATAATTTTTCCTCTCATGAAATATCCGTAGGCTAAAGAACTCAGCTTATCTCTTTTTTCATGCAAAATAGATCATGACATGTTCAATGGCAGATGTTTAGGAAACCTGTTTAGAAACCATGACTTTTATGTGTTTTAGCAGTTTTTGAAATTGTAAACCTAGCAAACTTACATTTTCATCTTATAAATGTAACTGTGTATTTAAAATGTGTACTTTTATTTTGTGTGTTATTGCATTTGCCATTAAATTAGTGTTTCTAATGCAATTCAACACGTTCTCTATTAGAAAGTCAAAGAAATGCTATTGTAGTATGCTAGTGTTATATAGTTTGCTACCGAAGCCAATATTATGTTTGCCGTGGTTTCCATTCACAACAGAAGTGAACTCAACTTTGAATACTTGGTGCTTATGAAAACCCTCAAAAATGTGAAAAGTGTCCATTGTGGTGCAAAAAAAACACGCTTCATCTGTAAGTCTTGGGCTGTAGCGTACTGTCAGTCTTTTGGTTGTCTTTGCAGTTTCTCAGGGACCACGTTTTGCATGACTCAGGTGTTTGCATGACATCTTTACACCACAAAACGTGACTGTAATATCGTCAAACAGTGCCATCACTCCTCTGTGCGTGTGTGGCCTCTTTGTGCTGCAGTTTGCTCAGAGCTTTTCCCCAACCAGCTCCAATTGGCCGTGAAAAAGACTCATTTCAACTCCGAATTCATTCACGGTGGAGGGGGATCTGTGTTTATTGCTGTTATTGTTGCTGTCAAATGCGCTGGATCTAGAGATATTCTGCAAGGCGCTCGGATTTGCAGGGATAAAACGCTGTTGTTGAGAGGAAACCTCAGCACCGTTTACTAACCGGTAGCACAACAGAACTACAGACAGTTTATGCTGCTCTAATGCATGACAATCAAATATGATGGTTTAATAGACACTGTATACATGAATTAAATAATAGAATTGCTGCTCGTCCAGAAACCCTGCTGTTTATTCCCATGTAGATCTACAGCAGGATGCATCGAACTCTTTAAAGTTACTCTTGGCTTTTGTAGGAGGATGTGCTAGTGTCGCATACAGTTTCAGGACTGATTTGTGGATGTTTGATTGATTCTTTAGACGGGAACCGGATTATTTATGCTTTGTAACATTACAAGAAAATTGTAACAGATTTTAAATAGTTTAAAAAAACAATTTTGCCCACAATTTGGAGTCCTAAAGCATTGGAGTCCACAGCTAGGTGCGTTAAACTCTTGAAAGTTCTAACTTTTTTGTGATGTTTCGCCTATAGTTTAGTCACAACGCATATTAAACCACAATAAGATGCATCAAGTTACTCTTCACTGTCGTTAGAAGATATGCTATTTTTCAAAAGCAGTAGGCCTATTATTTATGTTGTACATTCAGGATTGATTTGTGAATGTTTGATTGATTGATTTATTTATTTTTTTTATGAGAGCTCAATTGTGCTTCATAATATTGTAGTTGTTTAGCCATTTTTGTGACAGTTTGTCCACAGATTAGAGTCGCAGTTCCACATTAATCCACATTGAAGATGCATCGAACTCTTCATCACTGTTAGCAGATCTTCGAAGTAAATGATAAGTTCTGGACTGATTTATGAATGTTTAATTGGTTCTTTAGATGAGAACAAGCTGACTTGCGCTTCAAGTCTATGACATGTAAACGATTGCTTGGTTCTACAGAAAAGAACCTGTTCATTTGTGCTTCAAAATGATGCAGTAAACATTGTAACATCCATTGTAAAATCCACATTAAATTACTTTTTGTTAGAGGATCTGCTAGTACTTTTACGTACATAAGTTCAGCACTGATTTATTAGTTATTCTTTGGTTGTTTAAAAAAAACGATGCAACCCAGCAGGCACAGGACGTCGGTATTTGACCTTGACTTAACACTGGATTTTGGTTACACAACCTAAAAACAACAACATTTCAATGTCAGCTGACGTCGGTATTGGACATCAGATAAACATTGACGTTGAATTTGCATTTAATTTTGGTCACCCGACTTCGCAATCAACATTTTCATGTCTTAAGACGCTATCTGCCAGCTTCTACATTTTTAAAACTTTTTTTTTTTTGGTGAAGTTTTGCTTACAATTTGGTCTCTAGACGCATTTTAATTATGAGGAGCAGTGCTCGTGCGCGTATGAGGCCGTTAGGCTCGTAATGAAATCGACTCTTATGCGCGGGTGTTTGCGCTGACCATCATTAGATTGTTTTAAAAAGCTAATCTGTGTCGAATTAGGCAATTATAAACTCATATTCGCCACCGAGAGCTTCCGTCTGTGCTGAGAAACAAACATTTCCATAAGTGTGCACCCTAATGTCTCACCCTTCACAAAAAAAAGAGCTGCCTAGAACAATCTCTTATCCATCAGGCTGGCAGAATGGAAATTCCATCTCTCTGTGCGGAGCTTCGTCGGAGGAAACAAAGAGGAGAGAAAAGCGTCGAGAAAAGGCTTTTACGGTGTCTGCAAATTGAGTTGTGAAGATCCCAGAGTCACGTTCCCCTCCCGCTCAGCCGACAACATTAGAGGAGAAGTGAAACTGACTCAAGATTTAAGCAGTTTAACCTTCCTCTGTAGAATTAGCGCTCGAGACTTCAAAGCGGATACTTCAGCACGCGGAGAGGAATGATAAACCGGTTTTTGCTCGGCGCCGGGCGCCTATTCACTGAGCGAGAGAGTCGGTCTGTCATAAAACAGCCTCTTAATCGCTGTGACCCTCCTAGGGCTCGATTTTCATACCTGTCCACACTTATTTTCCCCCATTCACCTCTACTGTTCCTGGATTAACCCTCCGTGCATGTGCTTTGATGGAGCGGTGCACTTTTTTGCTACGTTGGTGGCTTATTTCTTAAACCACACAAAGCCGGGGACCTGCTAACGCTATGTGTGTTACAGTGAAGTTATTAGCAATGGCCGTCTGTTTGATCTTTCACTTGGAGCAGTAAGAAACTGACTAGCAACTACCCTACAATACATTAGTAAATACATGGCAATGCCTTGGCAGTGACCCAAGACGGCCTAAAATCGTGGATTTTTGCACTTTTTATTCAGTCCGATTCATTTTTGTCTCCGTGAACAAGCTTAAAAAACAATCCACTGATTCTTTTGAGTATTAAAGGAATCAATGTATTTTTCATTTTTGGGTTAAAATCGCTGATTGTTTAAAGTTGTTTGTTAGTTTAAGATTTAAGTTATGACACATTCTACAGTTCATTGTTTCAAACATGAAAAAAGTTTAAAAACCTAATATTGTACATAATAATCCCAAAAAGCATATTTTGCACATTGGTTCAGCTGAATCATTTGAACGAATCAGTTTAGTCTATTCAAAGAATGATTCTTAAAGGAAAGGAATTAAAGGAAACCTGTACTGCTTGACATTTCTTTTTTTTTTTTTTTTTTTTTTTTTTTTGTTGAAAAATTGCTGATCATTTCTGTGTATTTATGGTTGTTTGTGTGATTTTTTTTTTTAGGTTTTAAGTTTTGCATATTATATTGTTCATTTGTCCAAACATTAAAAAAGAGATAAAACACAATATTGTTCATAATATTCTCAGTGTTGTTGCTGTTAACAGTATTTTCAAAACTATTAACCCAATTAAAAAAATTGAAAACTTCAGCCGAATCATTTCAAAAGAATCATCCAAAGCACTGATTCTTTTTTTTTTTTTTAAATTTGAAGCTAAAAATCGTTCACACTTGTGTGATGTTTTACTTTTTTTTTTCTTTTTTTTTTGTCGTAAACTTGATAATTAAATCTGTATATTTGTTGATTTGTTTTTTTGTTTATAACCAAAACAGGTTATAAGTTAAAATATAGGTTATAAGTTACAGTTGATTCTATTTAAAAATTAATTTGGACCTGATTCGTTGAATATTTTGAATACTCATTCCTGTGTGACATTTTAATTCTGTAGAAAAAACTTCAGATTATTCTTGTTATATATATATGTTTTATATTCTTGTTATATATATATATTTTAAAGTCTTAGTAATGTTGTTGTTGTTGTTGTTGTTGTTATTTTCAAACCCTCTAACCCTAACTAATAAAGTTCGGTATGCAGTGCTTCAGACCTGGGTGGGCCGCTCAGGTATATTTGCCCAAGTATATTTGGTGACACATTTTTATTTTTATTTTTATTATCCTCTTTCACTAGTTTTTATCAGCCCGAGATAATGAAACCATCCTCGATCAATTAACAAGTGGCAAATCTCCCTTCACCCTACACGTTTCATACCGCTCGTCTTATTACAGTAAGTGACCGTTCATGGAGTAGAACAGATCTGAAGTGACAAAAATCACCTGAACGCAAAATTGACGCAATGACGTCATGAATATGCAAATATGTGACGCTACCTGCTGCCAAAAGTATCACAAAAATCCTGCGGGAAGCACTGTCAGCATGTTTTGCGAATCAGTTCAACTGAACCATAAGACGATTCAGTTCACCCGAACGATTCACATGCGGATTGGCCGGAATCACTAGAAGCTGCATGAATTAGTCATAAGCACCACACATAAGGAGATTTGCATTGACGGATCACACTGCTGACCCTCACGCGTGTGTTTAAGGTGCCCCCCGTCCACCCCCACCCCCCGCACACGCAGAGAGCTAAACCATGACAGACACTTCCTGTTTAAGCCGGTTCCTCCTCTAAATCCTTAACGACGTCCCAAAAGCACAGATCCTCAATTTTTTCCCCATCGATCCATGCTGGAGTCTGATAGTTCCTCATGGCAATGAATCTCTGCATTTTCATATTAATACCCGGCGCGCTCGCACTCTCGGGAACGGTGATGGTCTCGGCACTTCAGTAAATAATGAGGTTTTAACAAAACTTCGGGGAGACATTAGTCTAGCGCACCAGCGAGGTAAAGGCCTAGCTCTCCACGACCGTCTAAACCCGATAGCTGCCCCATAAACCTGATCGTGAGCGAGAGAGAGAGAGAGAGAGAGATAATGGCTCATCTGTTGGAGTATATAGCTGTGTCTTCTCCCCGCTGGCAGCCGAAGCCGAGCGAGTGAGGCCATATTGAGCTGTGTACCTGTACGGCGGCCCTCTTTATTTGTTTTGACTGTCTGATGGCAGATGTATTGAGCACCGGCCTTTCTTGTTCATTTTACAGAGGCCTTATTGAATCCCCTCCATTCTTCTTCTCCTGCTCTCTCTGTGCCTCTTTTATATCAGCCAGTTCTTCAGTCACCATAATTCAGCTCTCTATTGTCCATTCTGCCCTTCAGGGATAAAGGAGACCCCACGATTGTGTGTGTGTGTGTGTGTGTGTGCGTGTTTGTGTGCGAGCGGCTGCACGTGTAATGTGTTTTTCTTTTTTCCCATCCAGTGAAGTAAAACTAAAAATCACTGGATCATGCAGAAAATGACAGCTGTAAAAAACACTAGTATTTGGTAAGGAAATCCTTGCTATTGCACAGAAAAAAAATCACTCGGTAATAATCTGCAAGTAACACAGGACGCGTTAAACTGACCAAAAGTCACATTAAATTCATGATGTTACGGAAGAATACTGTTTCAAACGAATCACGGATTGCAGAAAAATATCAAGCAGTTTTCAAGTTCAACATCGAAACCAATAAGTAATGATCAGCAAATCAGCATCTTCCAGTGAGAGACGATGAAGACTGGAGTAATGATGCAAAAAATTTATTTTAACGTATATTCAAATTAAAATAGTGATTTTTGATCATATGAATGCAGGCTCGGTGAGCAGAAGACACTACTTTCATAAACATTTAAAAATTTCGTGTCAGTGGTATCTTGGCATGAATCAAAGCGCAGTGTCGTTGTTGTGTAAGGCTTGCATAAACAAAATCACATTTCTTGCGTGTTTGGTGGCATGTAGTGGCGTGCATTAAATTTGCATGTAATGCGTGCGCTTCCCTGCTAAGCAAAACTAAATGCTGTTTATCCGTAGTCTGTCGCCTTTTTTGAATTGTCATTTCTAGTGTTTACATAACAGCTTCAGAGAGAAACAGAGAAAATCAGCTCTGACTGGAACCAGTGGGACGCCTCGACACGCCAAAGGGCAGTTTAGATACAGGCACACAGGGCCACACGCATTCAAACTGCTCCTAGAGATCCTCGCTTTCCTTTTTCGCGTTGCTTTTTGATTATTTAATTAGCTGTACCGCTTCAAGTCACATACGAAGGCAAGTTAAACCAAAGATGGCATTTTGCGGCGTCGTTCTACCCCTGCTTTAGAGTTGCAAGCATGTTTCGTGAAGCGTATTGCGAGAAACGGGAAGTTGATATGGATTACAAATGCGATCTTTGATGATAGTGACGTTATTACGCGCGCTTTTCCAATGCAATTTGGATTTGGGAAGTTATCCGGAGTCGCCCAGGAGCTCTTTGACGGATGATGGAGTCGTTTTTCATCCCGGAATGATTTTGATCAGTGCTCCGGCGAATAGATTGTGCTCGATGACACTGTGATCATCTCCGCTGGTTTATTAAGGAGCTCCAGGCGGCTGTTCTTCGAGTCTGGAAGAGCTTCCTGAACTCTTTAATATGAATTAACGGTGGGGTCATGCTTTTTGGATGACAACGGTGGTCTTCAGGAAAGCATTTTTCGGGCGGTTTTGACTGTAGTAATTAAAAAAAAATAAAGACGGTTAGAACAAAGCGTCGAATTGAATCGTTCCCGTTCAATTCCCCTTGTTAGTAGCTTACTGCATTCCCCCCTCTCTCACTCTCTCCAGATGAATTTTATGTTTTTTTTTTTCTTCTCGCTTTCTCTCTGTGGTTTTCCCCAGACAGGTTCCACAGTGTTTTAGAGGGGATGGATTTAATTGCTCTGTGGGGATTGGTTGGCGGTGCTGGGCCCGGCTGTTTAATTAGTGTACCCTGCCGGGATTGGTTTAATGCTTCGTGATCTTGAAATTGTCTGATTGTTCAGCCCTCTAGGGACCCCCTCTCTTTCTCTTCTTCCTCTCGCTCTCTCTCCGTTGCTTCTCCATCTCTGTGCCCCTATCGAGAGCAGCAGGTTTTGCTAAACGCCGCTTCAGGCCTTGCTGGAGAGGGCAGGAGCTGGCCGTTTCCCTCGGGCCGCGCCGACAGGGTGTAAATGTGAGATGAGGGTCATCGGGACGGGGTCTTGCTCTGATCTCTTTGGCCTCTCGTCCTGAAACTCATGGACATCCAATGGATGGAGGACTCTGCTTGGCTACTGCAGTCAAGTAGGAATAGCAACAAAGTGATTTCGTACTGGCTTTTGGAGTTAAACCTTGGCGGCTGATCACATGATCACCATGTGCTCCCATTGGTTGTCACAGCATTGTCCCACTGCATATTGGAAGACCCTGCCGGGATTGGTTTAATGTGGTTTAAGCGAGCCTTAAAAATAAAACTCGCTTGCATAGACGGTGGTGTCTCATTAAAACGGAATGATTTTAGGTTGCTTTGACGCTTTCGGTGTAAACTCTCTACAGGCTACAGATACAGTTTAGGTTTTGTAGAGTGTTATTGTGAACTAAAAGTATTAAAATCATTTTTGGTAACTGAAATCAAACTGAAATAAAATATCATTTTAGTCATATTGAAAAAAATTTGAAATTGAAGTGCTACAATTATTAGAACTAACAGTAATATAAAAGCAAAGCTAACTAGAAATGTGAGTAAAAACAACCAAAAAATTAAAATAGAAAATAAAATATAGATAGTAGATGTTGCCTTGGCAACTAACTGAAATAAAACAAGTTTGATTAAAAGTACTAAAATTAATAAAACTAACACTGAAAATAAAAATGGTTAAAATTTGTGCAATCTAAATTGTGAAAAATAAAATTAACTGAAATAAAATTAGTTTGAGTTGAAGTACTAAAATGACAAACACTAAAATTATTAATATTAACACAAAATAAAAATAGCTAAATAGTTTTAGAAACAAAGCAAAAATAAAATAATGAAGTTGACAAGTGGATATAACAAAATTTTACTAAAACTTAAACTAAATTGAAAATGCAGATCTTTAGACAAAACATTTTAGATTTTTAGAAGCCACATTAACGTCTTTCACATTTACAAAACACGGGTCAATATTTGCATTAATCTGAACATAAGATAGGCACACTGTAAATGCAAATTCTCTCTCTGCCACGAGGGGGCGCTTTGAGCAAATAGGGACTTCTCTGACAACAGCTGTATATAAACACAAGTTTTTTATAGACCCGCGGGAGCTCTGTTTTTAAGACAGCTGTGTCTATAAAGGCTCATATTTGATGTATTTCAGGTCTGAAACAGGTGAGACCCGAGAGAGAGGGCTAGTATTTGCCTTAGTGAACAGCCCACACTTAAACCGGTATCAGTTCATTTGTCAAATTTAAAACAGAAAAAACTGAGCTCCCATAAATACAACTAAATTTGTAAACTGTCGAGGAAAACATAATATGATGCCGCCGTTTAAATGACGAAGGAAATGCAAATTTGCACACATTCGCTGTTCGAAAAACCGTAACTACATCATATTTCTAGGAAATGTATTTTTTCTCATTTATGATTGCTGATAGTTGATC
>NC_056706.1:2748372-2770872 GCF_018831695.1 Puntigrus tetrazona | reverse complement strand
GCTGATGAATTCGTTCTCACACCCCGCCAGCCGCCCACCGGACGACTCAAACGGCCCCGTCCCTCCGCTGACCGCTCTTCAGGGGCCCCGGATGGTCCATTAAGAGCAGCGGCCTGCATAAATTGAGGTGAGGTGGCCACGGAGCCTCCTGAATAATTCAAGACGTCTGGGCCGGGGCCTTGAGGGAGAGCGGGTGTGCGTGTGTGTGTTTGCGTGGCGGATCAGGGGTTAATAACAGGTCTGCAACCCTCGTGTCAGCAGCTGTGCCCTCCTCATATGAAAGAATCCTGTTCTGTTGATTAGATTTTTCCAAAGGGATCAATTTTTAATCAGCAGAGCATCTGACTGGGGTCAATAATGGCGTCGTGGGGAAGACAGTTGCCGGACAGCCGTCTTTATTTACAGGACTGTTTGTCTTTTAACTGTATGCAGATCTCCGGGCTTCACTGCAGCGCTCGCAAATTAGCGGGACTGTTGGAGTTTGTCTGCAGCGCTTTGGTT
This sequence comes from Puntigrus tetrazona, assembly GCF_018831695.1. NCBI lineage: Eukaryota > Metazoa > Chordata > Actinopteri > Cypriniformes > Cyprinidae > Puntigrus > Puntigrus tetrazona. The sequence goes on along the minus strand of NC_056706.1, from coordinate 2,770,371 downwards.
TGTCTGTGCTTTTATTATGTAGGGCGGCGGAGAAGGGGCCGCGCAACAGCTTTCCTCCAACTTTTATCCTTCTCTATACCGCCATTGAATGTATATTGCGCTACAGGGAAACTAAACATCGTTTCTGAGATCGTCCTGGAGTTTTCGGGGTTTGTCACTGCAGGTGAATTCGTGGAGCAATGTACTTGTCCTGGAGATGATATAATATTAGGATTTAAAAGTGTAAAAATGGCGTGAAGTATATGAAAGTATGATGCTAGCCAGTTTGGCCAATAACTGTTCTTTTGCTAGCTTTAAGGTTTCCCTGTGGTCTCTGCCCAAATTAACGCTCTGTATTATTTAAGACATAATTATTAATATTTCACTTTTTGTTCTGCAAAATAATAATACTAATGTATTTATTATTGCTGCTGTTGTTATTAAAAAGTAATTTATTGTTTGTTTATTTTCATGATTTCTATATATTTTTGGTAATAATAGCAGTAAATAGAAATTGATTTTTACAACACATTTCTGTAGTAATATTTATTTACTAGTTTTTATATTTGTAAGATTATATTATTATTCTAATAAAACACACCACATTTATTATTGCAAAAGTTTTTATATAATTACAGATTTGTTTAAATGTTATAATTCAAATATTACAACTTTGTTTTATAACTGAAATATATTTTTGAAAACTATATTATTATTTTTATTATTATTATAAAACGTACCACATTTATTATAGATTTATAATTTCCTAATTTTTATAATTTTACCAAAAAAAAAATAAAAAAAAAAAAAAAAAAAAAAAAAAAATATATATATATATATATATATATATATATATATATATATATATATATATATATATATATTATTATTATTATTATTATTATTATTATTATTGGTAAGTAACACCAGTACTTCCTACACACAGCTAGGTTACATATTCAGAAGAGATTAAATATTGTGCATAATTTCAGTGGAATCACAAGAGGTTACAGCAGTCTTTCATAGCGAGGTAAATGTTCGGATATAGCCGTGTTTTACATTTGGGTATATTGTGATGCGTGTAAATGTCAAACATCTTGTTCCTGCACCCTGTGTTTATATCACCTCAGCTGACCAGCACAGCAGCCCGGGTCTCGACGCGTTTCGGACCACACATAAAAACATGTTCATAGCTGTGTCGGAACAAAGAGACAATAGCCGCCTTGCTTCCAAGATACTTTTATGGTGTCACATGGGAGAATGTTTGTGCGTGTGTGTGTGTGTGTGTGTTGTACGTGCGTGTGGTGTGTAGCCGGTAACCCCTCCCGTCTCATTCCCTTATTATAGAGCTCTGGAGGCCAGGCTAGCTTTTGAATTCCTCGCTGATTGCTTGCCTATAGCAAATAAGCTCTCCGCACTTCTTCTTTAGAACTTCCCCCTCTTGTGAAAGTGTCCTACTTTTAACATCGCAGCGCAATAAATCAGTCTACTATCCTCCCCATGCACAGAGCAATAATAAATACGTCCCCTCGACTGTGATTTTTACAGTGTTTTGAAATTGGGAGCAACTGCAAAATGCTTGCCGCTAATAGCAAGTGCAGTTTCTCTCATTGACGGACGTGATGTAATGTGACAGCGGTGTGATGAACAAGACTCGAGTCGAGGCGGTGCTGGGACGCCAGGGTGAAGCTTTTGGAGTTCGACCTTTGATAGTTTTGATGTGGTTTGATGGCAACTTCAAACAGCCAATCAGAATGAAGACAGAAAAGAAAGGAAGAAGAGAGGAAGTTAGGCATCACCTGTCCTCACAAACAAGGATTAAGCTTTACTAAGTTTTATTGTTTTTGCTTTATATAAATTCATATAACAAAGTTTATATATATATATATATATATATATATATATATATTATTGTTAGTGTTTAGTGTTATTTCATTAATACATTTGATTTTTATTCATAAAAATTAATACAAGTATATATTTATTTGCGTATGCATTATTAAATTGATAAAAATGCATTAAACTGATATACAATTAAAAATATTGGCATTCTTAGTACACATGACCAAAGATGCATTAATATTAATTTTAGAATTAATCTGCATTGTTAGTTCTTTTGATCTTTTATTTTAAAATGGGGGGAAATATCATAAAATGTTTATTTTATTTTATTTTTTTCAAATACACGTTGGGCACAATTATTGGCACTCCTAGAAATTCGTATGACTTAAATATATTAAATATATTCCCATTCATATTCAAAATTTGGAGCACTTGAAATAATGAAATATTCTGTATTTTTGATGTTGCTGGCTTACATTTCTGCTGGAGGTCCTGGACACCTGGCATATAAAGCTTATTATAAGCTAATTACTATATCCATTTTTGAAAAAATGTTTTATTATAATTTTTGTTTTTAAATGATGAATGGCATATGCTTTGTATGAGAAATTCTTATTTACCAAAAAAAAAAAAAAAAAATTCATATACCTCATATACTTGAGCTCATTTCTAATAAGTTGCATTTAGATTCTTGTATGTCTTTAGATGATTTGGTGACGTTAAACATGCTTTGCTCACACAAAGTTATAACAAAATGTATGTATGTATTGTTTTAGATTAAATAATCGGTCCTTTAAATCACGGTGTTTGGTTGTAAAACAAAAAAAACCGAATTGCACTAATAATTAAATGGTAAATGCTTTACAGACGTGTTGTGGTGCTCATGCTGTGAGTTCAGGCTTGAATTTAATTCCCTCTAATCTCTAATCATTTTCAGTGTCTCTCACTAAAGATTCGGTCCTGTAGTGTCCCGCTCAAACACTCAAACACCGCTCTGTTTGATTTGGTTCTATTTAATATGCACCGCAGTCATTCAGGGAGTCGTTTCAGTCCAGCGCAAACGAATCTCCAGCGTTTATGATGTCGTCGAGTGTCTATCAGGAGCCACGGGGCCCCTGCGGTGAGGTTTCCCGCGGCCCTTGGCCTCTGGCAGTCTCGCACTGCAGGCCTGAAGCGGCTCCGTTCCTGATTGACTCCTCGTTCCTTGATGTTGCATCATGTTAAAAACGATAAAAAAAGATAAAGGCAGGCAAACAAAGAGTTGAAAGTTTTTTGGGGTTTTTTTTTGGAAACCATATTAAATGCACAAGTCTGCCGTGCAACAGCGAATGTTTTTTGAGTCATAACCGCCAGCCTAAGTTCTTGAAATATTTGCCTTCATTTGTTCAGTGGCTGATGGGTACGATCACCTCAGTTGAAGGACTCAGCCTGGCCCTGTGCACCAATTCTATGCAAGACATTCCTTGAATGGAGAACGTGAAGAATTCATGCCTATAATACTTCGGGGCAATCGCACCGTTGAGGAAATAGTTCATCCAAATGTAATTTTTGTTGTCCTCTGTTACTTCATACCATTGGTTTGTTAAAAAAAATGCTGCTCATTGGAACAAGTGTAAACCGTGTCTATAGAAATTAAAAATGCCATAAGCGTCCATACGATATTCAAAGCCATGTCTAAGAAACAGCCTGAACTTTTAAGTCATCGAGTGATTTCTGACATAGAAGAGCTTTGAAAAAGCTAAAACAGTTTTTTCACTCGCAAATTTCCATTGAATTTTTGAATTAATTGCAATGCAGTACCAATTTAATACGTTCAATTAAACGTGACTTTTTGAAGTAGATAGAAATGTAGGTAAAACCTAGCATCCATTCAGACCCTGCGAAGGATTCCTGTTTTGGTTCTTGGGTGTGAAATTGAATTGAATTTGCCACAACGTACAGGAAGTTGAATTGTAATTTGGTTTGGAAGTGTAGAGGGTGAAAATAGATTGCAGTTTGGGAGAAATTGAAGGTCTAGGTAATGGAATTCTGGGAATTTAAGTGCACTTCCACTCTTCCCCTTTAAATGTATATAAAAATAATTTAGAATTTTTTATAATTAGAAATGAGTGTAGGTGTCTTTAAAAATTTATGTATTTATGTCTATACCTTTTTTTTTGTTTGTTTTGTTTTTTAAATACAATTCAAAAAGATTTTTGTCAAGCAATCAAGAATGTTGCAGTGATATATTTTTTTCAGTCATTGTCATTTTAATTTTCAGGGTTTTTCTTTCATTTTAATTTGAATTTAAGTAATTCTGTTGTGCTTTTTGTCATTTTCTTCTGAAATATTAAAAGTGTTCTATTATAATTATTATTATTAATGTAAGTTTTTTTTTTATTATTATTTGTCATGGCAGCATTTATTATTTTTATTTTTTTTATTTTTTTCCAAGTTTTTCATGTAATTATTTTATTTCATTTCAGCTCTGTCCAACAACAACAACATTCGTTTAATTGCACTTCCTGTTATTCAAATTCAAAATGCAGTGCTATATGCCGAATTACCAAAATACATAAAAATTCTGAATATAATGTGGAATTTAAATTCCATTTTTGCATTCTGCATAATAGGCTGTAATCGAGGATGTTTGAAGTAAATAAAACAGATTTTTGGATTGCGTTTTACGGGGAGGGACGGTTTCGGTGGCTGTGACGTCTGACTGTCCACACACAGAGGTGAGTTTCACAGGAAGCTGTGCTCAGGCTTGGCGTCAGGCCACTGACAAGCTTTTATTTACTGTCCAGATGGATGACTCATTTTATGCACCTAATCGTAAAGCATCAGGATTTATGGCGGGTAATGGGACGGGGGGGACCCCAGGAGACACACTAATTGAAGCCCACTCTTTTCTTCTGCAGTTGGAAGCAGGTTTGGCTCTCGTAGGGACGGACCTCTCTCTTTAGAGGGTGGAAAGAGTGGGGCGGCTGAAGCAAAAGTTAATATTTCTGCCTCGGTCAGACAGCTGATCGCTGGTGTAATAACAGTGAAAGCCTCGTAACAGCTATATGTGATCATTGACGAATGTGTGGAGAAAAAACAGAGCAACCAGGTAGCGTTAAAGGGTTAGTTTTTGCGAGAGGAAAACTGAGCGACCAGTGAAGTTGATGATATCTGAATATCTGCTAATTAATTTCAGAACTTTCGGTCAAAGGGAAGATTTTCATAATGATGATTTAAATTGAATTGACTTTCTCACATGTAATGCTGTTACAGTATGCTTTTATGGTCTTTGGAAGAACACGGTTTTGTGCTTAGGTTTGTTTCTGATGTGGTGTGATGGTAAAAGTGTTGCTACTTAATGCCATTTCTGTTTTTTGTGCTCATTAGAAAATAAGGTTTTGATTGGTTTCTGTTTAGGAGTTTGTTCAAACTCCTGCCATGAAGATATCAGTTTGGTCTGTTGTTGATTTAAAAAAAACACCAACTCAACATCTGTCCGGAAAAACAGACTTGCATAGTTTTATTATATTAATATTTCAAATAAGTTTTATTTTTTTAAGCTGTTATTTTAAGTTGTATTGTTGTTGTATTTTGATCATTTTTATTATTATAATTTAAGAGATTTTATTCATTTTAAGTTTTTGTTTGTTTATTGCAATACTATTTTAGTTTTAATTTTAATTTTATTTTTACTTTTTTTTTTTTTAATTTGTATTCATTTTGTGGTCTTTTGTTTTATTTATATTTCAGTTTGAGTTTCTTCAGTCAACATTTATTTCATGCAATATTTTAAATAATTTGAGTTTAATATCCTAATTAATAATAATAATAAATGATATATTATCTTATATGCTTTCTCAAGGCACTTTACAAGGCAAATCCAACACTATAATACAATACACTTGAGGTGTGGTTGTTTATTTTATTAACACTTGATGCTAAAACATCCATTAAATCAGTGACAAGTTAATGTGAATGGTGAGATGCTGGGATGTTGTGGATGGTTGCCACGGTGTTTGCAGGCGGTTGCTAGGGTGTCCTGGGTACTGGTCCTTGTGGATAGAATCGTTGTGTGTTTCTGGTCCGTGGGGTGCGGGATGCTGATTTCTTGTTAATCTTATCACTTGATAAAAAGTGTAATAGCGACGCTTGATTTATATGCAATCACTTCTGCTCTCTTAGTACCACAAGCGCTTCATATTGAAGTAAATGCTCAACTTTTGTAAGCGTGTCCCGCATGGCGACGTCCTCAGATATAGCTTAATTGTCTTTCCTCTGAAATATAGACTTTCTAATCTGTTCATGTTGTTGTTCTCATTAGGCCTAATGATAAGCTTATAAACACAGTGCTGAAATAACTTCTCTTCTCCACTGACCTCCATTGATTTTTTTTGCAAGCAACTCTTTAATCTGTGTAGAAAGAAACTAGCTTCAATAGTAGGTTGATTACGGTCAGGGGAAGGTTTAGGGATGGGTTTAGGTCAGGTTTAAGATGGTGCATGTTCTGGTTTTCAGTTGTGAACAAAAGGCCAAATTCTCGGCAGACACATTAAACTCATCAAAATGGTGTTTTTTTTTTTTGTTTTTTTTTTGCTCAAACCTTACGGATCCTTGCACAGTTGCAATCGAAAGGTGTTCACTGGGGCTAATTGGTGCAAATGCTTTACTAATCTTCGCTTTTTGTTTTTGAGAAAACAATTACAGTAAGCGTTTGATCTGGGAATGTCACAGGAAGGATCAATAGACTGTATTTTATATATATATATCTATCTTTGGGGGACATGTACGTAGCTTCTGAAGGGTAGTGGAAATGGAGATAAATATGTCAAATGAAAGCTCTTGATGAGCTGTTTCTACTGCCAAAGTACATAATTAAATTCTTAATAATTTCATTAGAAATCAAAAGAATTAACGCTGAACGTGCTAAAAAGTTGGTGCCAATTCTGTCTCTCCTGTAAAGTTGGTTAAATGTCACTTTCGCCCTTCCAGTTGTCCAGTTGTGACAAAATGATACAAAATATACACCTTTATGCCGTTCAAAAGTTTTCACCCCTAGCTTTTAATGCTTTTTTTCCCCCTTATGGCGCATCAGTGAGTGTTTGGATCTTCTGTAAAAGCTGCATACGAGTCCCTCAGTAGTCCTCGGTGTGAAAATACGCATCTCAAAACTACCCAGCCATTGTTGGAAAGGGTTCAAATACGCAAAATCGCTGGAAACCAACGAATTTGTCGGACCTGAAGGCCTCAATAATGTTTGCTTTTCAACAATTACAGTAAGCGCTTGACCCGGGAACGTCACAGGAGTAGATCGTCAGACTGTAGTATCAGTTTGAGATTTAGTCACTTTGAAAAAGAGGGGAAAAAAATAATACCCTCTTTGTTCTGACAAGTGTACTCCCAGAGCCGGCTTTGTGTGTACATCTTGTAAATGGAAAATGAAAATTTCATTGTAGTGCGAGCGTGCGCGCCGTTTAATCCAATAATGATCTGATGTAACAAACTGCGCTAATATCTCTCAGCATAGTTAATCAGAGCAGACTTAGCCCTGTCGCTTTTTATTAACCTCTGTTGAAATGGGAGAAGGGCTTCACTAATCTGCGATTGTTGGCTCTGGCAGTCTGAAGCCGGCGCAAAACAGTCTTGGCAGTCGGCAAGAAAGTAACTGCTGTATAATGACGCACGGGGCCGGGCTGCTATTTGAGCTTATTAAATCTAATAACGTGGTGCGAGCGTTGAGTGGGATGCTGTTTGAATGGGGGTGGATCTCTGCTCTGATGGCTTTCTGGGTTTTTAAGAGCTCAATTCACGATGGTTTAACTTCCCCCTCCACCCTGTCCGGCCTTCCCAGACGCGCCGCTTCCGCTCCTCACAGGGAATTAGCCATGCAATTAAAACCTAATGACCTTTAAATGAAGGCTGGTCCATGTCCACGCGTGTTGGGATGCGACAGGATCCCCGGAGAATGTTTAAGGTCGGGTCAAGACCGCCTTCATGAGGGTTGCTGGGTCAAATCGATGACTTTTTTTCTTCATTGATCTTGATCAATGATCAGAAACCGTTAAGTTTAAATTTTAAAGGTTGCTCCAGGCTATATTTTTATAGTGTTATTTTAAGATGCGGACATCTGTGAGTTGCCATAGTTATTTTCAGATTTATTTCATAGTGATAATAAGTAATAATTACAGTAATAATATATCTATTATTATTTATAACTGTAATGTTAGAGATGCATCTCTCTCTCGTATATATTATTATTATTATTATTATAACATTTTTAATGATTTTATAAATATATAACAAATGTATTATACATACAATTATTATATACATATGATACATTTATTATGTATATAAAATGTTATATATATTATGCATTCATTTGTATATACATGTTTTGTTTTTGTTTGCAAATTAATGCATAATATATATGGTGTTTTATATATATAATGATGTATATGAAACCCTTTTCCCATTTCAACAGAGGTTAATAAAAAGCGACAGGGTTAAGACTGCTCTGGTTAACTATGCTGAGAGATATTAGCACAACCGAAGCAAGAATCTGTACATGCATGTATGTATATGTACTTGTAGTGGGGTGTTTTCACTGCATTTTCTACTGTTTTTACTTTGCGCATACAAACAGTAGCACTTCCATGGTTTTTCCAGTAGTGTGTTTTTATGGTAATGCGTTTTTATAGAGAGCAGTGTGTGATCGGCTCACTCCTAGGCTTCTGTTCATTCATAATCACTCATAAAGACGTGATTTAAGCAGTAAGATTATGTGGCTTCTAGTTTTCATCTGTTCCGTCAGCTCGACTTCCTCCTCGTGTATATTTCAGACTCTGTACTGGAGGGGACGGGAGTGTTTTTGCCTGTTTGCCGGCAGATTGAAATTGTGTTGATTGAATTAGACTAAGTCGGGGGATAATTAAGGACTCCAAGTCTCTGCAAAACTGTCGGCTTTCCAACTGGAAGAAAGAGACTGTGCCACATCAATGTGGGCTCTGCTGGCACAGGCGGGTTATAGCTGTTGACATTTTGCATTTAAGCTCAGGCCACGCAACTAAAATGAGTTACTCTACTCGGCAGGTCTGCATACTGTTTTATGACTTAATAGTAATAGAGCATTACATGGCCTGTGCAGCATACATGCTTCACTAGCTGGCGCTTCCATAGATGATTTGATGCCTATATATGGCCGTTTCTTCACTTTTGAAAAGATATTTTGAAAGTTATAGGGCTGGTATCAAATTTCCAGATTTGCCTGTGACGCGCTAGATCTCGATTCAATTCAGATTTCGTTTAAATTTGTTTTCGTTGGGAAGTTTAGTGATTAGTTTATTTTGTGTGGAACTAAATGAATTATTATGCAAAATGTAGTAGGTATTTTTTTTGCAAAAATAAACACGTTAGGTCCGTATATTATAGAGGTGAAGAGTGTAATAAGTTCAGTTGCGTTAGAATTTAAAGCTAGAATGACTTCTGCTACTTTTTTGCCCAATTTATCTAGGTAATATTTATTTTCCACCTACGCATTTCTCTTGACAAGTACTGAATTTTTCAATTGGCCTGAATTTGCTTCATTTATCTTATCACGAGCTGCAGCTTGCGCAGAAGCCGACGTGCGATCGGTCACGACAGACAATAAGTAAGATGTCAGTGACCCGCATTATATTTTTTAGCCGTCTCCCACAGTATTTGTTTCAGACCAGACAAAGGTCAACCGGGAGGTCAAACTCTGACCCCCTTCGTCTGCCTCCCAAGTATCGATCCTTCTGTTGCGCCTGTCTCTTTTATTTTTGGTTTCCCACAGTCTGGCGCGATGTCCACAAACCTCCGAATGCCACGTTCGTCTGCATCGGACGACCGTTTTGTCCAAAACCGCTTTATTAAAAGGCGCATTATCTATTCCTCGCCGAGGAAAGTCCCAAGCAATTTAGTTCCTTCCCAATACCCCAGAGTTCCCTCTATCAATAAGCCAAAAGGTGAGGCATAATGAACAACTGCAAACCTGGCTGCAAAGCAAATACTTTCCTGTGTTTAATATAGAGCGCAAAAGGCCGCTCAATGAAATGTCAATCTTGTTTTCCGGGGCTGAAGCGCGATTCAACGTGCTGGGTGCGGGATGAGGGTGATTGTATTTACATTTGCTGAGGATAATGGGATATCAGGAGTGGCGATCAGCCATCTTGTGCATGCTCTAGTTGCTCAGATAAGCCACACCGGCGAGATCTTGAGGTGTGTGTGCGTTTGCGTTTGGGTCCGGTGATTATCCAGGCTGGGGGTGGGGCGAAGCCGTCCGGGTCACGGCACCATTTTTCGTGCACACGCAGGCTCTTGGGGGTTGGGATGTTTCTGGGAGCGCGTTTGGGGGGTGGGGTGTCAAAGGCTAATTTCCAGAGCCGCTCTCGGGTGCCATCTCTCATCAAGGAGCGTTGCGCGCGGCGAGCGGCTTGCGTGTTGTCATGGATACTGAAGCATGGTGCCCAGGAGAAGGCAGGCAGGGGACGAATGGCCGCCCTGCGTATAGGATTCCTGTCAAGCGCCCTCTGATAGATGGCGTTGATGGACCATTTGTCATACTGTAATTGTTCCAGCAAACACGGAATACCCACTAGTATAAACAGTGGTCCGCCGCGCTGCTAATAAAGCGGGGAAATAGGGAAGAAAGCTGTGATACAGTGCTGCTCTCAGTTAAAGAGACAATCCCTCTTTTGTTTCGGCCCGCCGTGCTGATTAGAGCGGAGCGGGCGGTAGGAGGAAGAATAGAAAGGGGCGAAGAGAAAGGTGAGCGAGGGAGAGAAAATAAAAAAGGCAATCATATAGCAAACGGCCATCACTCTTCAGTATTGACGTGGCCAGGCGGGAGAGACGCGTTGATAGGCTGTGGAACAACAGCAGCAGATTTGAGAGTGATTTGTTGTCTTTCCTCTTCATTTTGCCGGTGAAGTGGTCACAGAAAAAGAGAGAGAGAGAGAGAGAAGAGTGTCCCTCTCTCGCTCTCTCTTCCTGCGTAGAGTACAAATGACACGGGGTACAAAGGTATCATTTGTTTGTGTTTGTGTTAGCATTACTCTCATGTTCGCTCGAGCTGCTGGGAGTCATTTAGAAAGCTTGCTCTCTGTCACACACGTTCATATTAGATTAAGTGAAGTTATAATGGAATTAAGTGGGCAAAATATCGTAATCCCTCAAAAAATTGACTCCCTCACTAGATAAAAAAGTACTTCCATGGTGCAGTGAAGGTATCGCGTTGTAATACCATGGTAGTTTTCTGCAGTCTTTTTTGTTTTAGAAAACACTGTAAATATTTGTGTCATTTAATATTTTTATATTTTTATTCATTTACAAAAATTATTTTACCAAAATATATTGTACACCTTATATTGCGTTTAATTTCTAACATTTATTTTCCATTTAAATATTTATTGTAATTGTTTTAATTAAAATACAATTAGAATTGAACTAAAATAGCATTGTTAAAATAAAATGTTTTTCAAAACATTTTAATTAAAATCTGTAGACATGCAGTTTATTTGTAAAAATTTGTTCATTAAAACAATTATTTTTAATGTATTCTCTTTTATTATATATATGCTCATTGTGTCACTTTAATTCAGTAAATGTTTTTTTTTAAGATTATTTAAAATAACCAGCTCATAGGAGGCATTTATTTGAGAGTTTTTATATTTTGTGTTTTTGTGCTACCTGCAACAGTTTTCATTTTCATCACAGTGTACTGCAACTTTTGAACGACCCTGAATGTAAAGACACTTTCTGGTGATGTAGTAACGGCATCTGCCAGCAGGGGCTAACTATGCCGTGCTCATCATCCAAACCTTAACCCTTTGTGTTGACATTTCCTGTAGGAACAGGAAGCTGGTGAGGAACATATTAACATAAGGCCGGCTTGTCCATTTCTTAAAAAAAAACAATGGCTTGCTCGGTATTGCTAAGACAAAATCCAGTGCCATGAGCAGAACAAATATTGCTATTCTATAGAGCATTTGACAGAATTGTGTGGATGAGTAGAAGATACCTAATACATTTGGTCAGTTTTCATTTTAGTTAATATTTTATGAGTACTCTCCTTTTTATATAAATGTATAGCTTTTGTTCTTTTTTTTATGTTGACAGTCTGTTTTCTGTGTTTAAGTTGAACTTGATTCTGTTCTAAAATGTTTGCATTAAAGTCTTGCTCTCTCTCACCGCTTATTTTTTTTTGAGGCTTCTGACAGAACAGAGAAGGAGCGAGTCTGTGTGTGTGTGTGTGTGTGTGTGTGTGTGTGTGTGATGGGCTGGTTGTCGTGGTGTTGTGCGACCTCTAGCTTTTGTCCTGACACCGTGTGACCCTGGAGCACTTTAGCGTGCCCCCTCCCTTTCACCTCGTCCGTGATGGATGGATTAAAGCATTATTAAGTGTAATTACCATTTCAAGAAGGAGAAACTCGCATTGTCAGAAATTATGCTTAATTGCTCCAAAATGCACACTCTGTCCGCTTTTATACACAATTTCCACTGGTTAACTTTAGTGCTGTTAGTCTGTCTTTGTATTATACATACAAAGACTTCTATGCACATATGTCTCCCAGGAATTACATTTTCTTACAATATTTGGTTGCATTTAGTCTTCAGTATGTAATGGAAAGAAATTGCGGGTTTGAAAAGAACCACAAAATCTGTGGTGAATTGCAATATCATCTTCAAAATCCTTATTTTTATCGACAGAGCAGTCTTAGCACCATGGTATACCTTTTAAGTACTATGCTACGCCCTTATATAAACCATCGTCTAGTAATACTAGTAATATTTTAGCCAGAATGACTAATCCTGGCTAAAATGGCGACTGAAAAGTGTTGATTTCATCCTCTCATGCGCTTAAAGCGGCGAGATCTTTGATGTGCTGTGTATCGCGGTGCAAAGACTCATTCACGCCAACAACGTTAACTATAAACCTTTAATAATCAGCATAATTCTCCGAGAACATCATCCACGCTACAGCTAGAGAGAGAAACGGTATCATCAGCATCACTTTGGCTTTTCCAGTTAATGAACAATAACACTGACAGCCGAATAGAATCCACTCGACTTTGAGTGTTTAAAGTGACACAAATAACAAAACTGCGGAGCGCACTTAAAATAATCAGAATGCTATCATACTTTGGCGTGGACGATGATACCAGTTTAGGTTTACTTAATGTTTGTCATTCATGCTTAAACAAAACGATTTCTGCCACAATACTGATAAACAAGGCTTATATATTTTATCGGTCTCGTACATTTATAACTAAATATTATTGCTGAATTCATTTTCACGGTGAACAGATTTATGCTGATTCTAAGCAATTTATGCATTGTGAAGAAACCATAACCAACCGGTTTTTCATTTATCTATGACTGACAAAGTTTATTCGTGTGTTAAAAACGTAATCCAAACCAATTCAATTTTCATATATGCATCTTAAACTAAATTAGAATTTTAGGGCGGGACTTGGTACTTTTCATCAGTTGTTGATTGGATGTTTAGATGTGGGCGTGGATTTTCAAAGTGGAGGCGTATTTGTCTGATCAGGTAGAGTTCTGATATTTTTGGTTGAAAACGAAACGCTCATAGTTGAAATCGTTATGAAACGCGATCGCGTTTTAGCACCGGGCCTGCGAGAGAAGCTCGAAAACGCTTGTTAATCTGCCTAGTTCTTCCAGACCACCCACAATCCTGCACTTCAGCCCACTGGGAAATGGTCAATGCCATCATCACAGCAGGTTACCGGAGTCACAGACCGACTTCCTTCAGAGCTCGACAAGACCGGCGGTGTTTATTACCAACAACTCTGCCTCTCTTTCCCTCCGTCTCTCTTTCTCTCCCCTCATTTGTGCCATTATTATACTCTGGGTAAGAACAAACAGTATCTCTTCTTAATAATTCACATCACTTTCATCTGATATTCAGTTACCATGGGCAATTTAGTAGTTGAATAATTTTGTGAAAAATTCATTTATTATGGCTGCGCGTTATGAGGCTGCGGCGACGGCAGCCGAGAGTGTTGGAGGGGTTTAAATTGCATCTGCCGAGGGTTTCCAGCGGAAGGTAATGCGTTCTAATGTTCCCTGCCATATGCATTGTTTTCAGGGCTCATCAGTTTTACATTGATTCCCACTGAAGTGTTTAATTGCATCATGAATATGATCTAATTCCGTCCTTTTCGCCGAAACCAGAGCGCTCGGCGAGAATGATGTACTGCCTCGACAGCACCATATCGGGACGTATTTTATATGGAACGTAAATTATAGTGTTAAATTAGCCCAGAAAGATAACTAGCTGGCACAGGGAATGGACTCAACAGTTTAATTTAGTGTCAAAAGGCCGTGAAGGGATAAATCTCGCCTGGCTCGCTTTACGCCATTGCGTTGCCGCTTTTACCCGAGCGCTTTGCGGTTTTTATCACCTGTAGTTTGTGTTTAGTCGGCGAAGAACCAAGAGGAGCGTTTTATTGGCCCCTTTGCGATGGAGGAAAAACTTACCGGAGTGATTACCGGAAATGATCCGTCTGTCCTGGCGGATTCGGTCTTAACGTTTTCTGCTTGCTGCTTGAGCGTAAGCAGGTGAATGCGTCTGCCTTTGAAACGCTTCAAGCTGCTTCATTCATTGAGATGATGAAAGCCATTGTGTGCTCGGGCCTGCGCGTGCGTGCGTGTGTGTGTGTGTGTGTGTGTGTGTGTGTCTCGTTCTCAGGCTGAAGTGCTGTGTTGAGTGGCTGCCAGTCGGAGGTCTTCTGCGTGAGCGTCTGTGCTTTGCCAGCTGCTCCTGAAAGCAGCTCTTCTCTGGCCTTGGCAGCTTCTTCTGCATCTTCTCTCAGCGTAGCGGGATGCAGTGAAGACACTCATATAAGGGGTTAAGAGTTGAACGTCTGTGCTGCGTTCGGTGGCAGAGGAGGTCAAGTAACCGTATGTTTAATCACAAACTCTTGGCTTCCTCTTATTCCCTCTGGACATTCGGTAACTTCTCATATCTAAATAAGAAAACTGGAGATTGTACAGATCGTACTACGCTATCAGAATCCGGAAAAAAATTAACCCGTAGTCCTGCATGGTAAAGGGCTCAATTAAAGCAGTGCATACTGAACGAGTACAGCGATGAAGTAATTTTCGCTGCACAAAAGAAAAAAATAAATTTTTTAATAGAACTAATAAAAATATAATATGCATTTTTTAATGCAATAGGTTAGGATAAAATAATAATATATGATGGTAAATTATTATTATTATTTTTTTGTGTAACAATAATAATGATGATAATTGCACTTGAAAAACATTGTTTTATTGAAGATATTTTAATAAACAATTACTAATATTTATTCATTTTAAAATAGTTCATAATATTAATTTTAAATAAGGCATGCAAGTTTGTGATGATGATTCAAAGTGCTTTACATTAAATGAAATGAAATAATACCAAAAAATAATACCAAAAATAAAACAAAGGAGTTAAAATCTCATAAAATGACTTGCGAAATAAAGCTAAATTTAGAAATTGTTTCTGAAAAAGGTCTCTTATACTCAGGCTGCATTGTTTGGTAAAAAAAATACAGTAAAAACAGTAAAATTATGAAATATTACCATGTAATATTTAAAAGTTGTTTATATTTAAATTACATTGTAAACTGTAATTCATTTCTGTTTTGCGCAGCTGAATTTTCCGAAATTTACTCCAGTCTTCAGTGTCACATGATCCTTCAGAAATCATTTTAATAGGCTGATTTCAAGAAACATTTCTGATCATCATCAGTGTTAAACAGTTGGGCTGCTGCATGTTTTTGTAGGATATTGTTTATATCTATAAACCCTCACGATGGGCTGAAAGGGTTAAAAGCAGACATATCTGTGGCACAAAGAAAAAAAAAACTCCTAACTGATCAAAAAAAGGGCTTTTGTGTTTTTGGCTCGCGGGAATGTTGTGCTGGAAGTTTGATGTTAAATGAGCTATGGGAGGTCCGTTGAGGGGTGTGTGTGTGTGTGTTTGAAACTGCAGTGAGACGTGGTTTTCCAGTGAGCGGGTGAGGTGAGGATTAGCCAGCGCCTCTGAGCCGGAACATGCCTGTCGGAGACGCAATGAAGGCTACAAAGCATGGATCTAATTCCCTCCCCTTCCCGTCTGTCTGTCTCCTCAGTTTCTCTCCCGTTCCTCTTGACGCAGACAGGCGATGCGTTGGCGCACAATGTGTGCGGATCAGGCCCATTTGCTGCCCGCTCCGGACTCTCTCGGAGCCTCTGACAGGCCCTTCACCCAGGCCTCTCCTCCTCGACACTTTCATCTGACCTGCACAAACAGCTTTCTTTTCACCCTCGCCATGTCTGACAGTCACTCTTCATTACGCCTCGCACACCTGCGCGCACACACCAGCTTCCGTACCGCTGTAAAACCAGTTTCCTTAGAGGAAACATCCACCTGTTACCTCGACTGATTCCAGGACTGGACTCAACAGAGAACGTCTGTTTGTTCAGTTCATAACACACACACACACACAAAGGTTTAACCCTGTGAACAAAAATAAATAAATAAAAATCAATAAAGAATTGTAGACATTCAAAATAAAAAATAAATTGAAAATAAATTAGAATATTATAAAAACAATAGTTTATTTTCAGATTCTAAGAATAAAAACTAATTCAAAATATTAATGATATCTCAATTATTCTACTTATATTCAGAAAAGTACTGCTTGTTTTGAAAAAGTAAAAAAAAAAAAAAAAAAAAAAAAAGGCATTTGAAGGTTTTTTTTTTGTAGATTTATTTTAAATGTAGTTCATCAATTTCATTTTTATACATTGATAATTTAACTGGTTTTTCCATAATGCATTTCCTGCGTTTCATTTCTTAGAAGTGCAGTTCAGTTAGATCCTCTTCCTGTCAAATTCAACTTCCTGAATATAATCTGCATTAAAAAAAAAAAAATTATATATATATATATATATATATATATATATATATATATATATATATATATATATATATATATATATATATATATGTAATAAAAAAAGTGGTGTTTTGAGATGGTACTGATGTAAATGTGGGACGTTTTAGTACTTTTTAGCTTTTTCTGAGAGCTCTGCACTTATGAACAAATATTACTATAGCATTATCGTGTTTTGTACATTAGAAAATAAATGGCTCATGATTTTTATTACTTTTTTTCGCCATGTTTCCCAGCCAGCCAATCGGATCTGAGCTTGTTGTGATTTCTCGTGTCATGTTCTGTGGCGGTGTGTGAGTTTACGTCTCAGATGCCAAAAAGCAGCAGCGTTGTTCTCTGCGCGCTGAAACTCCGACCTCTAGAGCAGCAGGAGTTGAGATCGATGTTGCTGACCCAAATAGTTTTTGTCACCTCACTGTTCCCACCTCCTCTTCCTCTTCTTCCTCTTCCTTGTGGGCACGGAGCTTTCTGTCGTCAGGGACACTGGGCTAATGGGTCAGGATCTCCCGCCAGATCATTTCTGGAGGACCTCACCATACCTTCATCTGAAGACAGATGCATGAGTTAAACCTTGTTCTCTTTGTGTCACGTTCTTCTCCTTTCCTCTTTTTTTTGCCCTCTGTCTCACAAACACTGGACTGCTAGAGCACAGATCACTTTAACTTAAACGAGAGATCATTGTTAACTGTTAGTATTTATGTATTGTAGCTACTATGTATAATTTTTGTATTTACTTTTTTTTTAGTATTATATTTATTTAATATTTTTTATAAATTATAATCCTATTCATTATTTTTATAATTTTTTTTTGGGGGTGATATATATATATATCTTTTTATAATCGATGAACTGTTTGGGCATTATATATATTTTATTCCTTTTCTATTTTATATATATATATATATATATATATATATATATATATATATATATATATATATATATATATATATATATATAAAAAAAAAAAAAAAATATATATATATATATATATATATATATATATTACATTTTTTTATCTTTAGCATCTTTTAATTTCACAAAGAACTTGTTTTAAGAGAGATCGTTGCTCATTTTTAATTTATCGTTGTGATTTTAATCTCTTTTTTTTTTAGCATTTTAAAGATTTTTATCCTTATTTCAATTTTAAGAATCTTTCAAAAATATTTCTTTATGATCACAATTCAGTCAATAATCTAGTTACATTTGACACCTTTCTCATTAGATGCTCTTTATAATCGTAATTGCATCTTTTATCCTTCCGATTGTTAGCATTTTTCGCTATATCGCAACGTGTCTTTTTTACGTTTATGCGTTTTTTTTGTTATTTATTTATTTATGAATAACGTATTGTGAATGAGTGAGTATATTGCGTTTACGGACTCTGATCAATGAAAACCATCTCTCTCGGTTGCAGACGTCATCTCATTCACGGATGATGGAGACACAGAGAGATGCTGTGTCCTGGAACGCCGCCTCCTCATTGTGTTTCATTACTTAGTCTCTCCAAGTAGCACTAAGTGATTTTTCGAATGCACCGCCACAGGCTCTTTATCCCAATGAAGGTTTTTTCGTTTTTTCCTTTTTTCTCCCCCCTCTTTTAAATGGCAGTGAACTACATCTACGCTTAAAACATATTCTTTAATCTTCTGTTATTTTACATACAAATTGCATCCTGGGCAATGCATTCATCATTGCGTATAGCCCCCTCTCCAGCGCTAAATGAAAAATGTATCATAAATGAATAATGGATTGCAGCATAGCATAATTTCTTTGTGGCCTGTTTACAGTATCCAGCTGCAGTTTCTCTCAGCTGTGAAAGTTGGAGAGAACGAGGAGGGGATCGATGGATGTCGCTGGAATATGACGGTCTGAAGAACGCTCCTCAAGCGTCTTTGATTACATAGGAGCTTAATAGATTTGCATGAAGGGAAAAAGTGCACGGCCGAAGGAGACGTTCGAGACTCCCGAGACGTTTCAGATCAATTAACTTGTGGTATCTGAGGAAAGGCTCAGATAACGCAGCTAAAAGCCTCCAGATTTAGTTTGAACTTGGGCTCTTTTTTTAGCAGCTGTCCCCTCGCTATCGCTCGCTGTGGTGCTGTCACTCCTGATGTATTAGAAGAGGGACAAATCCCTCATGTACATCCGGGTGGCCTGGATCACCGAGACTTATGGGAAGGCTGCTGTTCGTGTTGTACTATAAGCGGCTGGTGACGTGTCGCGTTGCAGCAGATTGGGATTTTCTGTGCTAAAACCCTCAAACGCTTTGAAGATACAAGCCCATTGTTTCGTTCAGCTGTGTGTACACTTCTTATTAAAAAATGAAAGCTTTTCTGTAGTGGTCAGTCGTTGTGATTTGGTTTTGATGTGACGCTCGTGTCAGGTGTACATACTGAGACCGTTCCAAGTCTTGAAGTACGTGTGGGTCAGGACGCTTTGAATTCCCACAAAGATGATACACCAGATCTTTGTTCTGCTTGAGTTCAGGCCTGGGCAGTATATCCTGTCTTTATCTTTAATTATTCATTGTTTGACGTTAGGCTCCTTTTTCAGTGCATCGTATCTACTATTATTATTATTATTATTATTGTTATTATTATTATTATTATTATTATTAGCATTTTTCATTTATCACTATTGCTATTTTTTATTATATTTTATTATTATTTACATGTATTTTTTTATTCTGTAAATTATGATTGTTAGCCTTCTTTTTATTAATTGCCATTATATTTTTTTTATTGATCTTACCTTTTTTAATCTTCATTTTTATATATCATCCAGTTTACAGTTGTTTTTATCATTGCAATAATGAGCTTTTTATTTTTACTTTTATCATTATGAAATATTTTTTTGTAAATTCATATTTTTTCATTTATTGTGATCTTAATATTTTTCCTCATATATTGTTATTTTTATTACATCATTATCTTTTATATATTCTTATTTTTCTTGTTACGTCACTGTTTTTATTAGATTTTATTTATCATAATGTTTATCATTGCCTACCGTTATTTTTAAATATATCCTTATTTTTTTTTTTTTATCATTTTTATAGCATTTTTTCATTTATATTATCATTTGATTAATCTTTTTTACAGTAATCTTTATCATTATTTGTATCATTGTTTACAATATTTAACCTTTTGTTTTGCTTTGTTTTTAAAATGTATAATTTTTACAATTTAGTTTTTAAATTCTTTTTACTTTTTTATAGAAAACTGTTCTGTAATACGCTAAGAAGTGGCATGAAATCGCAATAATCGATGATAAATGTTATTTTTATATCGCCGGAAAAGTCATTGCAAATATACTGTATCACAAGGATTCGGTAAAGCGCTCTGCGCCTGACTTTGCGTAATTCCCGTTCGGCCCAGATCCTCCATCTGTGTGTGTAAGTGCTCTAATGATAGACTCGGCTATCTGGAGGATTGACGTCGAGAGGGTGCGTTCACACTTCACGCATCTCCTCTCCGGGCCGAGGTAAACTCGCGACGCCCCCCCAAACGTCTTTCTGCCTCTCTCTGCTTCAACGTCCACGGTATTCCCGTAAGCCCAGGAGGGAAATGCATGGCTGGGCTGAGCGTAGGCGGCTCCTCTGCCGTGTGTTTGGCGGCCTGGAGTGTGTCGCTCTCCTCTGAGACGCCCCGTACAGATGGGAACCGCTGGACCGCGGCAGCTCATGTCATGATACACCTCTGAGTGAAACACATGGTTAAATCACAGTCTCTACAGAGAGAACGACTCCAACGCAGCCTGCTTTTGTTTGTTGTTATGAACACGAAGCGCTAGTAGTAGTAATGCTGCAGTGTACGAGAAATGCAGGAATGAGTTAATAATTGTGGCTTAATGGCATCAGACAGGGACAATCAGAAGTCATCAGTGTGATGGTAAAGGTCACATGCTGTGTTAAATTAGCTGACCGCTGTTCAGTGTGGACACTATGCTTATCTGGCAGACGTCTGGTTAAAACGGAAGGAGTAAAATTATTTTTATGTGCGTTTGAAATACTGTAATAGTATATCAACGACTGTACAGTGTGCTATATAATATATACTGTGTGAATCAGTATGCTACATCGTTGTCACGTACTTGTGACAGGCTGGCATACTGAAGTATATGGTGCGCTGCTAGTATGTAGGACAATGCTTGTGGAAAGTAATATGCTATTACGTTGAGTGTTTGTTTAACTGCATGCAACATTGTTTGCCGTTTTTTTTTTATTTTTTATAAGTGTACTTGGAACGCATGCCGAACAGTATACTGCCAGCTTTTTTTAAACGGCGTGTATGCAAAATGCTTGTGAAGAAGTCTGCTATATTTATTTATTTTTTTATCACATGCTTAATAGCACGCCACATTCTTGACGGCTTTTGCATAAGTGGACTTGAAGCGAAAGAGCTGAATTATTTTGGCTGTCGTTTACTGGTAATGCAATGTACATTGTGTTCTGCCAGCTGTTTTTAAGTAGCGCTGTGTGACTTAATAGCACACTACAATGTTGTCGTTTTTCAGAAGCGCACTGTTTTTTTATAGTACGCAAAATGTAGGCCAACAGTATCCAAAATACTTGAATGATGCTGTATTATTACTGCTATACGCTACGACTGCATGGTGTTGCGTGCTGCGTTGACGCCGTCTTGCAGAAGTGTACTTGGAAAGAAAAGAGCTGATTTTTTTGGGCTGTTTGCTAGCATTCAAACAGTATGCTAGCACACTGCACAATGAACAGTATTATGTATTGATAGCCGTTAAAAAAAATGTATGTAGGACATAGCAAATGCAAAAGACTTGTTAAACGTAGTATCCTTTATCATTGCTACATGACCACATGGTTTTTCATGTTTAATAGCACACTTATTGCCGTCTTGCAGAAGTTGCCCTGTCCTTTACTAGTATGCTAGCATGCTAGCATAATGCATACTGCACAGTATAGTGTATGTGTACTGTTTGGACAGGTTTTAAATATTATGTAGGACAACACTAGGCTAAAACTAAAAGTAGTATGCTATCTGAGCCACGTGGTGTTGCGTGATTTTCATAAATGTGCTTGGCATAGTTTACTGATATATTAGCATTGCTATATCATAGTATTCTATATCATGGCCATGTTTAATAGCGCACATGTTGGCATTTTGCAGAAGTGCACTTGGAATGTTGTTCACTAGTATAATGCATACCGCATAGTGTAGTAAATCGTATGAACAGCTATTTTTGC